>NC_053491.1:163862071-164007071 GCF_905171775.1 Rana temporaria
AATGAATAGTGTGCATAGAAAATTGAATAAATAAAAATGTGAAACGTCCACTGTGAAAAAATCTCTTATATAAAGAGAAAAACACACCAAAGTGATACATTCATCACTAACACTGTGAAAAAATTACAGTGGCTGATGAGCGCAATGAATAACAAATAATCCAATGTGTATACAAAATCTTGAAACTAAACAAAATTAAAAAACAGTTGTGACAAAAGTTCATAAGTGACAATTCCTATGTCAAAAAGGAGTGATGAAAATATCCCAAATGGTGACTAAATGTCCGTGTATAAGTGATGGGACAATCCTCATATGCAGCTGAGCTCACGGAGCGCTTACCTCACCAACATGTAAAAACAGCATGGTATCTCCTCAGATGGGGTATGTCCCGGGAAACAATTCCTCCTCAGCTTTCTCCCTGTTAAGTCAACAGCTGCGGTCCTGTAGATTGCAGAAACAGCGTCCTTCTCACTGTATATGCGACTACGGTCTTCACCAAAATGGAGGCTCCGTGTGCATAAGCACTCGAGATGACCCAAAATAGAACGAAAAAAGCTCCAATAGTGAAGTACTTCTAAAAAGGTTTTATTATAATCCAAAAAATAAAAACAAACAATGTTCATCTTAAAAGAGCCTGAACAATAACGTGCAGCGAAAAACCGGCTGTGTGGACGGGCTGGTGCGTCACTTCCGGTCACGTCTTAGATGCCTTACGCGTTACGTCACGACACGTGACTTCATCAGAGCCGGTTTTTCTTGATTCACAAAGCACTTGCCTGTAAAGTTGCGGCTGCGTAGCGTAAATCCGCCCGGCGCAAGCCCGCCTAATTCAAATGATCTGGGTAAGGGGCTTGGATCATTTAAATTAGGCGCATTCCCGCGCCAATCGTACTGCACATGCGCCGTCCCTAAAATTTCCAGACGTGCATTGCTCCAAAGTACGCCACAAGGACGTATTGGTTTCGACGTTAACGTAAATGGCGTCCAGCGCCATTCACGGACGACTTACGCAAACAACGTAAAATTTTACATTTCGACGCGGGAACGACGGCCATACTTAACATTGGCTACGCCACCTAGGGGGCAGCTTTATCTTTACGCCGCATATCTCTTACGGAAACGGCGTAAATTTACTGTGACGGGCAAGCGTACATTCGTGAATCGGCGTAACGACTCATTTGCATATTCTACACCGACCGCAATGGAATCGCCACCTAGCGGCCGGCCTAGAATTGGAGCCTAAGATCCGACGGTGTTAGTCACTTACACCTGTCGGATCTTAGGGAGATCTATGCGTAACCTGATTCTATGAATCAGGCGCATAGATCCGACCGGCCGGACTCAGAGATACGACAGCGTATCAGGAGATACCCTGTCGTATCTTCTTTATGAATCTGGCCCATTATGCTTTGGGGTGTTTTTCTGCTAAGGGGACAGCACAACTTCATTGCAACAAAGGGACGGTGGATGGGGCCATGTACTGTCAAATCTTGGGTGAGAGCCTCCCTCCCTCAGCCAGGGTATTGAAAATGGGTCATGGATGGGTATTCAAGCATAACAATGACCCAAAATACAGGGCCAAGGCAACAAGGGAGTGGCTCAAGAAGGAGCACATTAAGGTCCTGGAGTGGCCTAGCCAGTATCCAGACCTTAATCCCATAGAAAAAATGTGGAGGGAGCTGAAGGTTTAAATTACCAAACATCAGTCTCGAAACCTTAGGCCTTGTACACACGGACGGACTGTCCGATGAAAAAGGTCCGCCGGACTGTTTTCAGTGGACAGTCGTCTGGCCGATTTCTGTTTGATGTGTGTACTCACCATCAAACAGAAATCCGCGCGTACACAATACGCCGTGACGTGGCCGCGCCATCGCCGTGACGATTACGCGGCGATGTGCGCGGCCCTGGAAGGTAAATACTTCCACACATGCGTCGAATCACTTCGACGCATGCGAGGGATGGCGGTCGATCGGACATGTCCGGTGAGTCTGTACAGACGACCGAACATGTCCGACGGACAGGTTTCCAGCGGACAGGTTTCTTAGCATGCTAAGAAATTTTTGTCGGCTGGACAAATGTCCGCCGGAAAACACGACCGAACTTGTCTGCTGAAACTGGTCCGCGGACAAGTATCAGCGGACAGATCCGGTCGTGTGTACGGGGCCTTAAAGACTTGGATAGGATCTGCAAAGAGGAGTGGGACAAAATTCCTCCTGAGATGTGTGCAAACCTGGAGGCCAACTACAAGAAACGTCTGACCTCTGTGATTGCCAACAAGGGTTTTGCCACCAAGTACTAAGTCATGTTTTGCGAAGGGGTCAAATATTTATTTCACTCATTAAAATGCGAATCAATTTATATCTTTTTTGAAATGCATTTTTCTGGATATTTTTGTTGTTATTCTGTTTATCGCTGTTATAATAAACCTACCATTGTAAATTGTAGACTGATCATTTCTGTCAGTGGACAAATTTACAAAATCAGCAGGGGTTCAAATACTTTTTTCCCTCACTGTATTTAAAATGATAGCAATGATAGCAGACTTCATAATTTGTCTAGAAGTCCACATTGCGAGGTGAGCAGACTATATATGTGGTGGAAGGCACAGTATGGAAATATGTTATAATATTATTTAAAGTGGCAATATACCCCAGAATCATTCAGAGGTCTAAAATATCAGTTGAACATACTACATTCACAGGAAGAGGCACATGTGGACATTGCACAGGTGTTTTCTTCAAAATAATTTTGCGAGTATTTGGAAATGTGTCTGGTTTACATACTGTTTTGGAAACAGTGAGCACTGTTTATTTTTTTTTCTTGCATAACTTCTGAGGTACTCTGGATTGTTAATGAACAGTGGAATGCAGGAGGAATATCCGCTATAATGTCGCAGTGACGAAAAAAAATCGCTGATCGCCGCCATTACTAGTAATTTTTTTTTTTATAAAAATGCCATAAAACTATCCGCTATTTTGTAAACGCTATAAATTTTGCGCAAACCAAACAAACGCTTATTGTGATTTTTTTTTTTTACCAAAAATATGTAGAAGAATACGTATCGGCCTAAACTGAGGGAATTTTTTTATATATATCTTTTTTGGGGATATTTATTATAGCAAAAAGTAAAAAATATTGATTTTTTTTCAAAATTGTCGCTCTATTTTTGTTTATAGCTCAAAAAATAAAAACCGCAGAGGTGATCAAATACGACCAAAAGAAAGCTCTATTTCTGGGAGAAAAAGGACGCCAATTTTGTTTTGGAGCCACGTTGCACGACCGCGCAATTGTCAGTTAATCGCAAAAAGAGGCCAGGTCCTTAACCTGCATATTGGTCCGGGTCTTAACCGGTTAAAGACTATATGAAATGAAATGAAAGTTCTGCTCATATTATACATTTGCTAGTTTTATGTGTAGTTCACAATGTGTGCTAGCAGCTTAGGGGGAGGGGATGATAGCACAGCTGCATTGGGATTAAACATTTGGGCCCAGATTCTCAAAGGGCTTACGACGGCGCAACGCAATGTACGCCGTCGTAAGTCCTAATCTGGGCCGTCGTATCTATGCGACTGATTCTTAGAATCAGTTACGCATAGATATCCATTAGATCCGACAGGCGTAAGGCTCTTACGCTGTCGGATCTTAAATGCATTTTTTATTTTCGCCGCTAGGTGTCGCCTCCGTCATTTTCCCCGTTGAGTATGCAAATTAGCAAAATACGCGAATTCCCGAACGTACGCGCGGTCAACGCAGTAAAGTTACGACGTTTATGTTAGATTTGCGACGCGTAAAGTTGCCCCTGCTATATGAGGGGCAACCAATGTTAAGTATGGCCGTCGTTCCCGCGTGGAAATTTAAAAATTTACGTTGTTTGCGTAAGTCGTTCATGAATGGGGCTGGTCGCCATTTACATTCACGTTGAAACCAATGACGTCCTTGCGATGTCATTTGGAGCAATGCACCCTGGGATATTTTCAGGACGGCGCATTCGCAGTACGTTCGGCGCGGGAACGTGCCTAATTTAAATGCTCCACGCCCCTACCCGGCTAATTTGAATTAGGCGGGCTTGCGCCGGGTGATTTACGCTACGCTGCCGCAACTTTACAGGCAAGTGCTTTGTGAATAAAGCACTTGCCTGAAAAACTTGCGGCGGCGTAACGTAAACCAGATACGTTACGTCCGCCCATTTTTGCGCCATTCTACGAGAATCTGCCCCTTCAATTTTATAAACTGCAGATCAAACAGATCAGTCTAATATGTCAGCTTTATTGACTGTAAAAGATAGGAGGGTATAGTTCCACTTTAATGTGGTAGTAAACCTTTAAAAGGCAAAATCATCTGTAGTGATCATTATAAAAAGGATAAATTCAATAAGCCATTGGTTTGGATTCTGGCAATGAACTCATTCTCCAACATTACTCTTTGTCTCTTCTGGCTGAGGTGTTGCTCATCCCCTCTCTAGCCGATTGGCAACACAAATGTTTAGAGAGGAAGCTCATGCGTAATGCTTCCCAGAATGGCTTTAAAAAAGGGGATATTGCCACTTCCTGCTATGCGTAATCTCTCTCTGCAGAAAGCATGCCATCACAGCTCACAAAGAATCTGCTCCAGTCCCCAGCACTGAATCTCTCATCTTGTGCAATGCTTTGAAAGGTAACATTTGTGGATTACTGCAGGAAAAGTATTGTTCCTGAGATACAGAATTATGTATTCCTCTACACCAGGGGTATCCAAACTTTCTAAACAAAGGGCTAGTTTACTGTCCTTCAGACTTTTGGGAAGCTGGAGTGTGGCCAGTGGGAGTAGAAAATGACCAAGATCCAGTGTTGATATCAGTGGGAGGAATAGCACCCCATCCTTGGTGTCAGTGGCAGAAATAGTGCCCCATTATTAGTGTCAGTTTTGGATGGAATAGAGCTTTAGGCTGGGTTCACTGCATTCCAATTCACATGACAGCAGAGTGTGCCCGGCTCTCAATGAAGCCGGTTCACACATCTCCATGGCGGATGTCCTGTTCATCTTTGGCACCATTTCAGGTCTGAATTCAGGCAAAAATTTGGGCCTGATTCATCCCTGAAATGTAGAACAGGGATGCACCAGACCCCTGCTGTGAGCCGCATCCGATTTAAGTGTGAATCCAGCCTCAAGGGCCGGATAGAGGCAAGCAAAGGGCCACATCCGGCCCCAGGACTGCAGTTTGGAGATCACTGCTTTACACCATGCATACAAACTATAGATTCTAAAAGCTGAATGTACATATAAATAAGAACATTTCTGTTATTCCTTCTTTTCAATTAAATATATACATATTTTTTAAATCCCCCTGCACTTTTAGCATGCCTTTATTTATAATTTAGTGCCCAGATTTTTCACCATGCACATGTCAGTGGAGAGAGGAGTGAGAGAGGCTAACATACAGACTGACACGCCGGGTCTGTTTAGCACATGCTTGTGGTGACATTTGTGTGTTGATGTAAAGCAGAGAAAATTAGTTTTTGTGTCTGCCTACTCTTTTCTTAAAACACCTCAAAAACTTTCAGAGAGGATCCTAGAGAGGATCATGGCCTGTGCGATCTATAGGTCACAGAAGTTATGCCGTGTACACACGATCATTTTTCGGCATGAAAAAAAAGTTTTTAAAAACGTAATTTAAAATGATCGTGTGTAGGCTTCACATCATTTTTCGGCTTCTGAAAAAGGACAAAAAATAAATTCGAAAATGCTGCATTTTTTCACATCGTTTTTAAAAATGTCGTTTTTTGTGTTGTTAAAAATGATTGTGTGTGGGCAAAAAACAATGTTTTAACCATGCGCATGCCCAGAAGCAAGTTATGAGACGGGAGCGCTCATTCTGTTAAAACTACCATTCATAATGAAGTAAGCACATTCATCACGCTGTAACAGACAAAAAAGCGTGAATCGTCTTTTACTAACAAGGAATCAGCTAATAGCAGCCCAAAGGCGAATAGAACTTCCCCTTTAGACCCCGTACACATGGTCGTTCCGAACCGATTTTCATCGGTTCACCGCTGAAGTGGCCTGACGGCCTGATATGCGTACACACCATCATTCCAAAAACCGATCGCGTCAGAGCGCGGTGACGTCAAACACACGACATGCTGAATAAAACAAAGTTCAATGCTTCCAAGCATGTGTCGACTTGATTCTGAGCATGCGCAAGTTTTGAACCAATTCTTTTCTGTACTAACCATCGGTTTGGACCGATCGGGCAGCGGTCCATCGGTTCGGTTTTGAAGCATGTTTTAAAATTTTGGACAGAAGGAAAACAGACCGATGGGCTATACACACAGTCGGTTTGGACCGATTAAACTGAACCTCGGTCCATTCTCATTGGTTTTGTCCGACCGTGTGTACGGGGCCTTAGAGTGCCGTCGTACGTGTTGTACGTCACCGCGCTTTGTTCATAATTTTTAAAAAACAATGGTGTGTGGGCAACATCGTTTTTAATGATGAAGTTGAAAAAACTTCGTTTTTTTGGACATGCTGAAAAACTTCTTTTTTTTTTCATGCCGAAAAATTATCGTGTGTATGCGACATAAGAGTGAGTCGTTGAAGTCAGGGGGTAGGTTGTGGGTGATCCAGGGCCTACACAGTTTGTCATAGGTGGAAACTTTGTCTAGAGGGACAGCCTCAATTTTGGTATGAACCATGGTCTGAGTTATTCTGTGTTTCGTGGAAAGAATGCATAGGGAGGTGGATTTCCAGGCTTTTGCAATGGTCTGTTTGGTTGCTGTAGTAATGAGCAGAAGAAGTTTGAGTTGACGGCGAGTCACGGCCTGCATGGGGATTTTTAAAGTGTTGTCTGTATGCAGAGATGAGAAAACGAATTTGCCAGGGTCATGAGCTACTTTTGGTCAAACACGTGACTAATGTGCGGGACTACGAAAATTGTCAGCGTGGTTCAGTGTGTTATGTTCATGTTGGTCATTTTATATTTTTCTATCTTTACTTCTTGTGTTACATAGTAGTTGAGGTAGAAAAAAGACACAAGTCCATCAAGTCCAACCTATGTTGTTTCCTGAATAATTGTAGCTCAATTTCTAAAAGCACAGGGGCTGTAATCCAGCATAGTTAGAGGGCTGTTTGACAAAATGTATTTTTATCAAAATAAAACACACAGATAGCTTCCGAATTCCGAGAATAGAATTCCGAGAATTGGAGCGACCCCTGTGAGGACTAGTGGACACCCCTATTGGTTATAGCAAAAACTTCATCAAGACCTACCTCTCTTTTCATCAATGGTAATAATTGATTCATTTAATCCTTTTTACTACATGAATATACTGTTATGTTTTTTCCTCCCCATCCCCACCCCCCCCCCTTTCAAATGAAAGGCTTCTTCATATGGATGGAATTAAGGGTGGGGTTGAAGGGTTGGTTTTTCAATATGTGAGATGTTTAATGTAATTTATTGTATATTTCCCTTCAGTCACAGCTAATCAAGCCTCTGAAGAGGACCATCATGGTCGAAACGTGTTAGGACACCATTTATACAAGCAATATATATGATTTGAGCTGTATAAATATTTTGTTGTGTACTGTATAACCTCTATGCAATTTAATGTTCTTTTACTGTACCGCAACTCATATTCTATTTATGATCCCACAATTTTCACCTTATTTTGATATATGTGAATAAATACTTTTTTACTACATTGTATTCTATTCGTCTAATTGAGCTGCCTAAAAACCCCACCTGGGAAATTTTCTCTGTTGCATTATAACGGGGTGAGCAGCATTTTTTCTCTCCACTCCATGTGTTTTGTCCCTTCTATATAATAGCTGAAAGATAATCTGAAAGCATCTTATTGCAAATCAGGTCTCTCTTTCATTAAATAACCCAGTCTACGATTAACATGCAATTTGTGAATAGAATACAGTTATTATCAATATGTTTAGAATGTACCTGCACAGGGATGTACATACAATAACATATAAGTCTGTGCTATAAATCGTCTCTGGCACTCTGTAAATCAGCCCTTTAATGTGATGCGTTTTCTTTCACAAGTTCCACTAGGGCATCTTGCAGTGGAATCAGCTGGTGTTTATACAAATGCTAAAAAGCTCAATATTACTAATAGTAGTCATCATCGTCATCATCATTATGATAATTTGCCATCAATCATATTTTGCTAGTGATTGGGTCCGTAATAACTTTGCAACAATCAGATAAGTGGGGAAATAAATCTAGTTCCCTCAATCTTGCAATCATAGCACAGCAAATTAGGCTGAATTCCAAGTCACATGACAGATAGTACTAAATCGTTCCTTTGTTATTTTCATCTTGATATCAAACGGAGATGAGAAAAAAAGCGTGCACAAGAAAATAATAATGTTTCCCAGCTCTGTGCAGCATTTTCATTCTGCCACCTTTATTGACCATTTGTAGTATATGCCTATGCTCTTTACATTATGAGGTGAGATATTGATTTTGTTTTGTTTGTTGTAACTCTTTTCTGCTTTTGGAAGCTTGACATATGTTGTGCAATATTCAATTTGAAATGTCGTAAAGAAGATTAAACTGTTCTCTCTTAACAAGATTTTCTGGAGTATTACCTAAATGACCAACCAGGGACCAATGAAAACGACATGCTTATTTCATACCATAAGTAATAAGTGAAGTAGGGACCTCTGTTTATCCCATAGAAACCTTTTTTTATTTTAAATATACAATATGATATATTTTTCACATGCCTTAAAAAGAATTACCCCCCCCCAAAGCATTAGGACAACTTGTACAAAGAAGAGGGAATGTCAACAATGACAAAGACTAAAACAACTGTTGTAATTCCAGGTTTCTAACATATGTATTAGACTAATACTAGAGTATCCACATGGGACTCCTATGTTTATGATGAAGAACATATAGCTGACTCGATAACTGAAAAATGGCCGGCCCTAAAGTAGCAAATCAACCCCAAACCATAAAATACCCACTCCCATGCTTCACAGTTGGTTCAAGGTTCTTAAGTTTTTGCTTTACACCAAATATATATACTCTTACTGCAGGCAAACAACCCTACTTTTGAATAATCAGTCCACAACATATTGTTCCAGGAGCCCAGGTCTTTGCATATATACTCAATGACAAACTATAGTCCAGCTCTAATTTTTCATTTTGGACAGCAAAGGCTTTTTTGACACACCTCTCATACAGGTTTAATTGGTGCAATCTCTTTCTTGCAACATTGAGCACCAACTGTTGCAAGAGTTACCTGCAGTACCTGCAAAGAAAGTCTGGAGTACTAGGATCATTCTATGAGCATCAAACAGTCAGCTCTTGGGCTTAATTTTGAGCAGGCCAATGCTGGAAAAATTGGCAGTTGCTTGATATCAATTCCACTTTTATTTTTCTTAGAGCCCGATTGAATGAATCTGAATGTTTTGGCAATCTTTTTAAAATACTTTGCCAGACCTTTCTGAATGCCCTTTCATATTGCCATGTCACACAACTCACATCAACTGCAAACTAAATCACAGATCCTAGATATCTGACGTTAAAATAAGACAGGTTCCACCTGCATGCTCCCTAAAGATATTCTAATCATGGGCACCTAATCTGAAACACCTGTTTCTAATTTCATGACTTGTAGGAGTGTAATTTCCTGTTCAGCCTGATAAATCTGCATTACCATTAACTTAATTTATGTGAATAAATACACCATATTAATTGTATGTATCATTTGTTGAAGTGTATCACCATTTTCTGTAGAACCTCTTTGAATAAAGATCAAATTTTTGCCTGTTCAAATACGAAAAGGCCCCAATGTCCATAGGTTCCACTTTTCAAATTACATCATATTTGGAATTATAATACTGTGATACGTATTGAGCAGTTATACCTGTAATGGAATTAACTGATAGGAAAACAATTGATTATGAAAAGGATATACATTTGTTGTGACCCAAAAACCAAAGATACTTAGTGATCCTGATTTACTGAATAAGAGCATGTTCACTTTCCATTTTTTTTTTACTGATTGTAGTAAATGATGTGCAACAAAATTGTAATTTATTTTGCAAAGAATACTCAGTCAAGTGCATGGAAATTAAAAAATAAAATACACAAAACATTTTAAATATTATTTGATTGATTATTTGATTGATTGATTGATTACCCCCCACTCACTAAGCTAAGAGAAATTTCCCTTTGGAAAGAGATAATTCACATTTGTTTAGGTAATGTGGTGAAGCTGTGCTAATTTTGTTCATTCAATTATTAGTTTTTATTTTCCTTGATTGGGCATTTTTTGCAATGTGAAATTTCAATTTGTTTTACCTCACTTATTAAAATTAGAAACATTCCCTTTACAAAGTGAAAATGTCCCTTAAAACTGAGCATGTTCTACTACTTAAAGGGTAACTCCACTTTCATGGGGAAAAAAAATAACAAATACAAAAAAAATAATATAGCACATATAATGATGACACCAATATTGTAATTGAATGTTATTAAAAATTACCTTTCCTTTTCAATCTGCAGCCTATTTAATTTGATGAGAATGCATTTCAATATGGCTACCTGGGGTTGTTCTGTACACAGAGGCCCAGATTCTCAAAGGAGATACGACAGCGTATCTCTGAGTCTGAGCCGTCGTATCAATGCGCCTGATTCATAGAATCAGTTACGCATAGATTTGTTTTAGATCTGACCGGTGTAAGTCTCTTACGCCGTCGGATCTTAACTGCATATTTACGCTGGCCGCTAGGGGCGTGTACGCCGATTTATGCCTAGAAATATGTAAATCAGCTAGATACGCGAATTCACTAACATACGCCCGACCGATGCAGTACAGATACGCCGTTTACGTTAGGCTTTTCCCGGCGTAAAGTTACCCCTGCTATATGAGGCGTACATGCGGCGTACCAATGTTAAGTATGGACGTCGTTCCCGCGTTGAATTTTGAAAATTTTACGTTGTTTGCGTAAGTCGTCCGTGAATGGGGCTGGACGTCATTTACGTTCACGTCGAAACCAATACGTCCTTGCGGCGTACTTTGGAGCAATGCACACTGGGATATGTCCATGGACGGCGCATGCGCCGTTCGTAAAAAGCATCATTTACGTTGGGTCACATAACATTTACATAACACACGCCGACATCTTCCAAACTTGAATTAGGCGGGCTTACGGGCGGGCTTTCTCCTCTATATTCCCTTATAAAGTTGTGCTTAACTTAGAAAATAAATACAAGAAAAATAAAATAAAAAAGTCCAAGTAGTGAAAAAGTCCTTCAGACTATAAGTGCACCATCCATCACCAGAAAGAGTGGGTGATCCTGAGTGAATGCCTCCACCTTACAGATGCTTGCTTACCAGCTAATAGTGACCTCCTATTATGGAAGGTCAATCTTGCGTGTGGCTCAAATACCCAACCAGGACCTTTGTCCATCCAAGAGGACTTAAGCCCTGTACACACGATCGGATATCTGATTGAATCTAATCTGATGGATTTTTTCGTTGGATATCCAATGAAGCTGACTTTCATCAGTCTTCCCTACACACCATCGGTCAAAAATCCGATCGTGTCCAAACGTGGTGACGTAAAACATTACGACGTGCTGAAGAAAATATAAGTTCAATGCTTCCAAGCATGCGTCGACTTGATTCTGAGCATGCGTGGATTTTTAACCGATGGACTTCCACACAGACGATCATTTTTTTTATCGTTTTTTTATCCATAGGAAAATTTTAAAACATGTTCTATTTTTTTCACCGATGGAAATCAAACCATCGGTCCGTTTTCATCAGACAAACCGATCGTGTGTACAGGGCTTTAGAGATGAAGATAGAAAATCCACCACTTTAAGAAGACTCAATCATAGGAGACACCCAAGAAAAGATAAAAACTTGCCATAGCATAAAAACCCCTTAAATGTTTATCCCAAATAAAAAGATTGCACTTGCAAAATGAACATTCAAAAAATGCATTAGATGTACAAGCCGACCGGTTTTGAACAGCAGTCTGTCCAGGAATTACATACGTGGTGACGTCAGCACGTTGCTCCATCCTGCGCATTTCGTCACAATCTGAGGCTATCCTGGGGCACAGGCACAGGTCGTACCACTATATGTTGAATAGCGCATTTTTTTTTACCAATTTGATAGTAATTAACTCCTGAATTGTCATTATTTACATTACAATGTAAATGCTCCCCATTTATGTTTAATAAAAGTTCTTGCATTTACCATGTGAAAGATATTAGACTGTCTTCTACCTCCAGCTGCAACACATACTATAATGTGGGAAGCAGTGAGAGCGAGAGCTCAAAGATTCATAGTCCCTTGGCTAGGTCAGCACCCTTTCCCAACAGCAGAAGAAGATATGCCCTTGTTTCTACTGTATGACAGCACTGATCCTGCTTTGATAATGCACAATTTGTGTGTGAAATATGTAAGCCATTCCTCCCTTGCTTGCACATGTAGTGCTCTGTTCTTTATGGTTTTATGTGAATAAAGGCACTTGGATCTCTGTTTGGTGTGCAGCCATGTGGATTTTCTGTTCAGTACTGATCCTGCTGTCGGAATTGCACACATGTACTCATACACTGACAGCAGAGAGTGCACTGCAACAAGTACAAGTCTTTCCCTCCTTTCCAAAAAGCTCTCACAGTTTCTGGTATAAAATTATGAGTCACAGGTAGAAGCAGAATAGAGCATGACATATTTTTCATGGTAAAGACTGGTTTACACAGGAGGTGGACTTTACAACCCCTCTGAAAAGCAAGGTGAACTGGTTTGCACAGGCAGTTGTGTCGGTTCAGGAGGGTGTTTAGGAGGCAATATATCTGGCTTGTGAATACCTGTTTTTTCCTCTGATCCCATGAAGGATTTTACATTGAAATTCTACAACCATATGCCAAGCATTTGGCACTCTGTTAAAGGCCAGGCCTTTTGACCTTAGTGAGTGTATTTGACAAGTAGTACCATCTGACAAACACGGCATGCTGAGTTGAAATTACTACACCGCAAAGCAAAGCATCGCAACATTGTGTACAGACCCGAGTGGCCTTCATTTTAATTTGCTGGTAGGTAGGTGGGGGCTGTAAAAATGCAGATGTGAATTCACCCTAAAAATCAGGGATTTTTATGAAAGCAGCCTTTCACCATTCATTGTATTTTGGCCCTCTCCTTCTGCCTCACAATTTTACAATTATTAAAATTTGTAATTTTTTATGACCTGTGTAGACAGTTTAACATTCCCCGTCCACCCTTGTGCCTTTAGCTCTCGCCTAGGTGAGAATGACATACCTTTAGCAACCAGCAGCCTTCTGAAATATTCATGTTGCAGATCCCAGGGGATTGCAGGTCAGTAAGTGCCAAAGTATCTTGAGATTTCGCTCCTGTATAGATGTCAAAAAGTGTCAGATATCTCATGATGCTTCGACACTTATTGATCTGCAGCCTTCTGGGATGTGTGATGTAAATGGCACAGGAGGCTGCAGACAGCTGAAGGTAGAGTTGGAGAAGTAGGAGGATGGAAGAACAATGTTAAACTGCTTACAGGTACAAAAAGGGAAGAGCAGGAGGGGAAGTTGCCCTGGGCACAATGGTTTACTGTAAGGAATTGGGGTGCCTTCTTTCTGTTGCAAGGGAGACAGGAGTAGTGACAGCGGCAGTGATTTTAACAGGTGAGTGACTGCTGGTTGTAGGATCCCCTAAGCTTGCATATCATGAACGGGGAAGGGGGCACAGTTTGGTGTCTTTTCCCTGGGAGCTGGATGGCCTTGTCTCGGTACACAGTGTAAATATCGAGAAAACAGGGTGCATCCACAGTCCAAGCTGAACCTATTAATATAGCAGCAAAGAATTTAATGTGGATACAATTGTTTTCATTTAGTGCTTGGGAACGTAACTGAAGTCTATGATTATCATTTATAAAGATTGGCATCTTTTGAAGTATGTTTCTAAATCAGAATTGAAACTCTAGTATAGTCTGATAATGTAGAACATATTTCTTTGTTGTGTGAAGTGTGATCCACGTTCAGATAATTCTTCAGACAGCAATAGACAGGTGGTGAGGAGGTGTTGCATCGCCTCACTTCCTGTTTTAACAGCCTAATTACTGGACAACCATGCTAAATTGTGTGCAGTTGCATGGTGGTTGCAGTGTGGCCCCATTCTCTTGACGGGGGGGTGGGGATAAAAATCCTGCCACAGAAAAGCATCACAGCAATGGCATGTGTATGTCCCTGGCCACTGTCTTAGCAGCAACAGGGGGAGCGGTTGAGGGGCAGTGAAAGCATGGCTCGACTACTGGGTTTTACTGCCTCTCAATCACAAGTGTAAACAAAGCCTAAAGGTAAGCTGCTGGAATCCTAAATGCAGCCTACTGTCTTCTTAGCATATCAGAATAGTGGGTTCCTAGAAAGCCACAATCAGCTAACACATAGCATATGTGAGAGGTTTAAAATTGTGTCAGAGCAATCTTCTTCCATATGGCATAAATACTGTATATACCAGCATGATTACTGTACCGGGTTCCCTTTTCCACCATTAGTATAAAATGAAAGAGATATCAGGAGTCACAGGGGAATGTAAAATACTGCACTTGAGCTGCATGCATGAAATAAAGAATATTTACTGTAGAAATAAAATGCAGTATAGAATATATAAGCAAAACATTTCCCTCCCAGCAATTATCTATCTACCTGTTTTCTACTAAAAGCCCCATGTATTAAGTCCACCTATTAAATACAACTGTCTGAGTCCTTGCCATTTGACCTAAGTTACAGATTTTATAACAATGAATTCATATAGATACTTAGCCCTACATAGAAAGAGTTGACACTTTACATACTGGTAATGCACAAATCATATGCCCTACAATTGCTAAACATGAGCTGAGTTCTGTCACATTGAGTCCTATTCAGTTAGAATAGAGCTAGGGCTAAATTGACCCCAAAGGCCCAAAAGACCGTAGAAAAGAAGGGTGCAGGAGGACTATATCGGTACTGGATAGAGAAAAAATAAATTTGCAGGGTAGTAGAGATAAAAGATATATATCAATTTATTAACATGGTATCAAAAACGACAAACATAGTCATAAAATACATCAAAGCAATAATATGAAACAGTGAACACATTGCGGGACCAACCATACAGGTCACCGAGCTAGATTAGACCCTCAACAAGGATCACGGTGAAGAAAGGAGGTCACACAAGGCGGGATCTCAACTAGTTTCGCAACAGAGTTGCTTCGTCAGGAGAATTCTATAGAGAACACCCACTCGCTGAGAATACTCTCCCACGGTGGCCAAGGGGGACAGCTGTGGAAGTGGACCTGTTGTAACTGTGTGGTGTTAAATAATTAAGATAAGAGGGCCCTAGGACCCAGGTGCAACGTGGCAGATGGGCGGCAGATGAGTTGCAAGTGCCGCACAATTGAGCTGTATATGAAGAATTCAATTGTAAAGTCTAGTGTAGACTCACTTGTGGAGATGCAACCTGTTGCTTGGTAAAGCAACATAACGTCCTAGGGCCAGGTGACTGACACCAAATTGAGTCCTATTCTCATTGAATATCGTCATTATTAAGCAAGAATCTAACACAGCACTGAGAGCAATACTGGTTCAGGCAGACCATATGTATTATACAAGCTACAGAACATCAAAGAAAGAAAAAGATACAAGTACAAAAACGAGAGTACCATAGATATATAAAGTTCATCACTATGCAAAATATGAACCTCCTTCCACTCCCCGTAACCCATTAGCCTCTTCTTGAGAGACATAATCACTAAGTGATGTTGGTGCTTGCAATCTCTAACTTCAGTTTTCAAGATGGTGTTGAGCAGGACTAAATGTAGTAGCTCTGACAAAAAGGTATGGAAGAAATATTTCTATAGCATGATGTACAATACTGTAGCTAACAATGCTAA
This sequence comes from Rana temporaria, assembly GCF_905171775.1. Lineage (NCBI taxonomy): Eukaryota > Metazoa > Chordata > Amphibia > Anura > Ranidae > Rana > Rana temporaria. Next base: position 163,877,972 of record NC_053491.1, read on the forward strand.
TATTGTACTGGGTAGTATCACAAAGGACTGAACATAGCAAATGGTTAGTATTCCTAACCAAAGAATGATAGAATGAATAATTGCAAGAATGGTATTATATTGTTAAGTATTGTACTATAGGTCAGTCTCCCATTGATGGAGTACTGTTATTAAAGCTGAAGTTGAATGTGCTTATAGTTTGCCTTCTCTGGTTTCTCCATTCTCCCTTCACCAATATGCTAATAACATTTTGAAGTAAAAAGTTCCCTTTTTTTCATTATAAACATTATGTATGTCAATCCAATGAATGAAAGGAGCAGGCCAAAGAGAGTAATGCTGTGTACACACGATCTGGCTTTTTCACGGCTAAATCACATCGGAAATCCGACGGAATTCCATTAAAAAAATATAGAACATGTTCTTTATCTAAAGTCCGATGGAATTCATCAGAATTTCCAATGAAAAAATTCAGATGGGGCTACATACGATCGAAAAATCAGATGGAAAAAGTCCATCTGAAATTCCGATTGTGTGTACAGGGCATAAGGCTGAGAAAGAAATAGCTATTACTTGGTGAAATAAGTGTAAGCAAATTAAGTAGAGGAGAGTAGCTTGTACAACTGTGCTAAACCGAAGGTAAGACCAGAGTTCTTCTTTAAAGTGATCATTTAACCACTTCAGCCCCGGACCATTTGGCTGGCCAAAGAACAGAGCACTTTTTGCGATTCGGCACTGTGTCGCTTTAACTGAAATTGCGCGGTCGTGCAACGTGGCTCCCAAACAAAATTGACGTCCTTTTTTTCCACAAATAGAACTTTCTTTTGGTAGTATTTGATCACCTCTGCGGGTTTTATTGTTTTGCGCTATAAACAAATATTGAGCGACAATTTTGAAAAAAAAGCTATATTTTTTACTTTTTGCTATAATAAATATCCCCCAAAAAATATATAAAAACATATTTTTTTCCTCATTTTAGGCCGATACGTATTCTTCTACATATTTTTGGTAAAAAAATCGCAATAAGCGTTTATTGATTGGTTTGCGCAATAGTTATAACGTTTACAAAATAGGGGATAGTTTTATGGCATTTTTATTATCATTTTTTTTTTACTAGTAATGGCAGCGATCAATGATTTTTATCATGACTGCGACATTATGGTGGACACATCGGACACTTTTGGCGCTATTTTGGGACCAGTCACATTTATACAGCGATCAGTACTATAAAAATGTACTGATTACGGTGTAAATGTGACTGTCAGTGAAAGGGTTAACCACTAGGGGGCTAGGAAGGGGTTAAGTGTGTCCTAGAGAGTGGTTCTAACTGTTAGGGGCGTGGCTACAAGTGACACGTCACTGATCACTGCTCCTGATGAGAGGGGGCAGAAGATTAGTGATCTGTCACTAGGAGGAATGGGGAGATGTTGTGTTTACACTGACATCTCCCCGCTCTTCAGCCCTGTGACCCGATCGCGGGACACCGGCGGACAGTCCCGCGGGCACGATCATGGAGATCGCGGCAGGGTCGCAAGCGCCGCTGGGCAGCATGCACGCGTCCACACGGTGGCAAATTTAAAGGGACGTACATATACGCTCATTTGCCTCTCCATGCCATTCTGCCAAAATAAATGTTCGTGCAGAGGTCGGCAAGCGGTTAAGCACAGACTTCCACGTCGGAAGATGAACTATGGGAACAGAAAATATGATGAAATGTAGTGGACAAACATGTCCTAGTAAGTGTATATAGTCATCCCATTCCTAGAGTTCTTCCTTAATTGAATTAGACAACAAATTAGGAGATCTACTTTTATTCTATCTAGAACACCACCCACGTGGTCTGATGTTTATTTAGTTCATTAATTCAAACACTCACCAAATGAACACTTAAAATATTGCCTGAAAATATGTCAAGGCAAAATGTCAAACTATTGGCTACACTCTAATGAGAAGGTTTAAATGCAACAGTATGAGTTTATTACATGCCTGCTACCCATCCATCTCTGACACTTAACTTGCTAAGCACCTGCCAACATATGTTAATCTTTTCACCTCATTTGTACAAGATTGTCCATAAGGTTAAGCTCTACTTACCACTTGCCATTATTGCTGTACTTATACTGCATGCTGCCTTTTGCTTGCTCAGATATCCAATACCCATACCATATGATCCGATTTCTAGGCTTAACGAAAAATGCAATATATATATATATATATATATATATATGTATATATATATATATATATATATTACAGTTTCGATTCAGTTTTTGCATCACACTAAATACAAAGTTTTATATGTGTGGCTGAGGCTCAGAGACTTGCAAAACTGTATATTTGTTCTCATTCAGACACCACACTCGATTTATTATAACCAATACGTCATGTGACTGTCAAAACCAATTACAAACTGTTCTCTAAGGCCCTTGTTGTTCCGAGAATTGACTTTTAAGAGATTCAGCAGGAAAAGGCTGAACAGTTAGAGAAAGATGTTTTAATCAGATGTTTTAATTAGCATAGCTTATAGACATCTTTCCTTTTTCACCGTATGCCTGACCTTGCTTGTGTCAGGCATAAACTGTCCCTTTGAATATATAATGTATTGCAACTACAGCAAAGTACTATGATCAAACCTAGCCTGCCATTATAATGTGAACACAGTTAGCTACCTTTAATATTAAGGTTGACAATTATACTACATGAAATATATACAAACGTGTTGTGAGCAAGTGTTACCACTGAGTGTTAAAGATACCCCATCACCAGACCTCATTTTTCAAATGAAAACATTGCATAAGTGGAAAAAAATAAGCACTTACATATATTTCCATGTTGTAACCTATATAACTTTAGTAGGAATCTTAATCCCTTCCTGGAAGTGTCAGTTACTGTCTGTGCTGATCCCTGCTCCTGCCCCCTCCACCTGCTGCTAGGCAGGAAGTCAGCAGGAGTCTGCACAGTGTTAGCAAACACTAAGGGCCAGATTCACAAAAGGGATACAACGGCATTTCTCCTGATACACCGTCGTATCCCTGTTTCTATCTATGCGACTGATTCATAGAATCAGTTACGCATAGATATCCCTAAGATCCGACAGGTGTAATAGTTTTACACTGTCGGATCTTAGGATGCAGTACCGCGGCAGCCGCTGGGGGGAGTTTGCGTCGTAAACCAGCGTCGGGTATGCAAATTAGGAGTTACGGCGGATCCCCGACGGATTTTCTCGTTCGCTACGTCGCCGCTAGTCTAGTTTCCCGTCGCAAAGTTAGTGGTCGTTTTAGGTGCCCTAACTTTAGTCAGCAATCGTATTGTATGGCCGTCGTTCCCGCGTCAAAATTTAAAATTTAACGTCGTTTGCGTAACACGTCCGGGAATACGGAAGTACGCTACGCGCGTCGCAGGTCGAAAAAATGACACAAAGCACGGCGGGAGTTAGGAAACGGAGCATGCGCAGTAGGTCCGGCGCGGGAGCGCGCCTAATTTAAATGGCACACGCCCATTTGAATTGGCCCGCCTTGCGCCAGAGGCCGCGGGTGTAGTTTTCATCGCAAGTGCTTTGTGATTCAGGCACTTGCGATGAAAACTTGCAGCGGTGTAACGTATCTACGATACGTTACGCCGCCGCGATTCTACGTGAATCTGGCCCTAAGATTTTAGGCACGATTAGAGATCATAGATTTATTATCCATGCAGCCATAAATAATTAAACATAAGTGCAAGCCATGAGCAGTCATTAAAACACAGAAGTCTAAGAAAGCAGGGACTGATAGTAATATGTGCAGAGTGGAGGACAGTGGTGGTCCTAAATGCAGGGCACAGGGGTGCCGCCCCCCTAATCTACATGTGGGGCGCCAGCCGCATGGATTTCAAAGAGGGTATTTTTTTAGAAGCCTGAACTTGCTCTAATTGGCTTCAAAAAAGGGTGAGCTCGGGGCTCAGAGCACTGCGCCCCGGGCCCACCCACTTGTGTGACAACTGCAAATTAATATTCACTGTTCTCCTCCTGGCCAATCAGGAAGATGGAGGAGCGCAATCGGCTGATAGGAGAAGTGATCGTATTGGCCGGGCAGGGAGGAGGATGTACAGGAAGATCTGGGGTCTCTGGTGGCCAGGTGGTTTGTTCCCCCCCCCCCCCTCGGCTGGAGCACCAGCCACCACTGGTGAAGGAGGTATCAATGTTGCTGACATTAGTTCCTCTGGTGTGTGCATGATCCTACTCTCATCCTTTCTGAACTATTGGATAAATGAGAGGCTGTCCAGTAAAGCTAGCCTTACACAGTTGGCTTTTTTTTATTCAGCCAGCAGGCTGAACACATTCCTCCATCCACACAAACAAGGTGGCTGAAGGAATCATTCAGGACATTGTATTCTGACAGCAGAACCAATCACTGTCAGAGTATGCTGAGCAGCTGCTGTAGCTGCTGATCAATGAAACTTTTCCAACATGTTCTTTCAACACAAAATCAATCAAACAATTAACTTCTGTTGAACAGGGACAGCCACACACTGATGGAAATTTGGCCAGTCCTTGCTGAATCGACTGAATTACGATAAGTATACAGCTAGCTATAGTCTTAAACATAAACAAATAATAGTAGGGAATACTACAGAGTGACAGCTCTAAGCCTTCCTGGGACTGCTGATGTGACATGCAAAATGAACCAGCAGCAGTTTCAGGTCTGTTAAATATCACAATATCATCAATCATTACAAACAGATGAAATACACAAAATAAGGCAATTTGACATTTAGTTTGGAAAGGCTATTAATGATAATTTTATGGTAATTGCCAGTCAAACTACCACAGTGCTGAAAACGGAACAATGGCCTGGAACGAAAATGGGTAAAACATGCTGGTGTTAAGGTAGTTATTATCTGCCTGAAATACAGCTTAAAGAGATAAAAGGAATATTGGCATTTTCATAAAGTGAATTGACACAATGCGCTTTTTTTGGAATACATTTGTACATCAATTGTAACTGCAATAATATAAAAAACAATGATTTACTATTTAAATATGTTGAACATACAGTAGTAAAACCTTGGTTTGCGAGCATAATTCGTTCCAGAAACATGCTTGTAATCCAAAGCACTTGTATATCAAAGCATTTTTTTACAGGGTATAAAAGAGAAGAGAGGCGCCTCTAAGTGTAGCAATACGTTGCTAAATGTTGTACCTTCATTAAATGTAACCATATTGCTACTTATGCCGCGTACACATGATCAGGCTTTTGCCCAACCAAATCACATCGGAGAAAAATAGAACATGTTCTATATCTAAACTCCGATGGAATTCATCGAATTTCCGATGAAAAAACTCTGATTGGGCTACACACAATAGGAATATCTGATCATGTGTATGCGACATTAGTGTCTCCTCTCTTCTTTTTATACTCAGTTTTGACACAACGCTACTCTTATATCAAGACATGTATACCAAGGAAAAAATTATAAAAACATTTTGCTTGTCTTGCAAAACACTCTCAAACCAATGTCTTAAATGACAGAACAAAAACAATGCAATAGCAGACCACGTGGGTGGTGTTCTAGATAGAATAAAAGTAGATCTCCTAATTTGTTGTCTAATTCAATTAAGGAAGAACTCTAGGAATGGGATGACTATATACACTTACTAGGACATGTTTGTCCACTACATTTCATCATATTTTCTGTTACCATAGTTCATCTTCTGACGTGGAAGTCTGTGCTTAACCGCTTGCCCACCTCCGCACGAACATTTATACACACCGCTCCTCTCACCGCTCCTAAGATGCTGCTTGCAGGAGATTTTTTTTTCTCCCGCCAGCACATCGCCTCAGGCCCCGTACACACGTCCGAGAAACTCGACGAGCAAAACACATCGTTTTGCTCGTCGAGTTCCTTGTGAAGCCGCCGAGGATCTCCGCGAGCCAAGTTTCCTCATTGACTAACGAGGAAATAGAGAACATGTTCTCTATTTGGCCCGACGAGATCCTCGTCGGTTTCCTCGGCCAAAAGTGTACACATGACCGGGTTTCTCGGCAGAATACGGCTCCGATCGAGTTTCTGGCTGAATTCTACTGAGAAACTCGGTCGTGTGTACAGGGCCTCAGTGTGAAAGCCCTCGGGCTTTCACATTGAGAATGCTGGGGCAGGAGTATTTCAGGTGTTATTTATGCGCTGTTTTTAGCGCTAAAACGCCTAAAATACTCCTCAGTGTGAAAGGGGCCTTACTGTATATGTCAGTTTTTTGGGGGAAAAGATGTTGTATTTATGGGAAACAGACCCAACAAACTGAAACACACCTATGCCTTTTTTGAACATGATGGAAAAAATAAGCCATTAAAAACAAACCTTCACCCAATCAGGGGCCCTTCAGATAAATGACCCACAATGTATTCCTGTTTGTTTTTCAGGTTCTACCAAATATCAAAAGCCCAAAATATATTTACTTTATATCTCTGTTAATAAATATTGCCTCTGGTCATGAAGGGGTTAATTTGTGTTACAAAGCAAAGCCTTTAGCATTACACTTTGTCACAGGCATCACTTTAAGGTAGATTTAAAGTACATAAAACAGATCATGCATTAACAGATACTACATTTGAGTGACATGAACCTATGAGCTATGATCTAGTGAAAGCTGAACAGGAAGCTTTCCCGAATCATAGGGATTTATCCAAGAGTTTAAAGAAACTGTCATAATAATTAATAGTTTGCCTATAAGTGCTTTAGTACAGAAGGACTGGAACTGAGCCACTGCCTTACTTATCCGAACCTAGGAGACAAACTAGAAAATTATAGACTTGTAACTCTAACCTGTTTTACTGTATTTAACAAATCTTCACACAAAGACTAGCTGGTAGGGGAATAAAATAGCCCCCTGTTCTCTCAATTAAATGTACCATGATCAAAGAGCACAGTTCTATAATTCCAGATACATTCTGTAACTTTGTTATTTTGCAAAATGTAAAATTACAGTAATATCTACCCTACCAGTAAAATGTATTTCTTCAATGTTATCCATAGTTACATCTATTATGGTATTCGATTTGCTTCAACTGTACTATTCATAAAAGGTTTAAGAACACATGCACAATATATCAATAAATTTAATATCCAAAAAAATACATCAATCTTGTTATGTGTAGCACTACCCTCGAAGGAGCTGCTGGTTTAGATTTTGGGTTTTGCACGTTACCTCTAAGTTTGTTGTCCAGGGGAGGAAGTCTGTAGAAACTTGCAATGTCCACACAAGATGGAAAACCTTCAACTGTAGACTTTATTTTTGTTGCATAAAACTTGTGAAGGAAGTAGAGAGAATAGAGAGAAGTACACAGCACGCAGTACAGAATGCACAATAGTATTCAAAGTTCCAATATTCGCCATTTACTCCTGAGTGGGTATTGCTCACTCGAAAAGACCCCTCTCACATGGCCTAGCCGCCGGAATGATGCATGGACAATATAGAAACAGTCTCTGCCACAGACCATCTGGGAACACAGAATGGATAGTCAGGAATCCTCTGCCACAGGATTTAAAGTCCTGAACTTCCTACCTTACAGCCAAAGAGCCTTTAAGCCAATCCGGCGGACTTTAAGGTGTTGCAGATTACAGTGCATCCTTCAATAAGTTACCAGGCCTCTCCCAAAGTACCAGCCTTCCGCTTGGTCCTTCCCGGGACAGGTCCTCCCCTGGCTTCCTTCATTGAGTGGCTTCTTCCCGCAGGACAGACAGCACAGGATCACCTTCAAAACGTAGGCCCCAGCCAAGATACTTGGGCCTACTAGACAGGAACTCAGCCTCAGACCAACGTGGTCCCGAGACTGAAATCACGCACACCCATCTCGTGCCAGGAGGGGCATGAGGAGAAGGACCCCGAAAAATGGTGTCTGCCCTTTAAGTATCCCCTCCCAGCATGCACAGCGAGGTCACCACTCCCACTGCACCGCTGCCGAGGAGGGACACCTAATACAGCATGGTACACCTGCATTCCAACATGGGCCTGAAGTGGTAATGCCACCCACAGGCAACAAGGGAAAATACTACCAGGGATTACCACAGCCAGAACAGAGGCACATTTGTATATGATTCAACAGGTCTGGGCCCAACTATGGACCCAGACATCCCTTAAATTTTAAATAGCGCCCCCAACTTTGGGAGCAGGGCGCTACATATGTTTTTTAACACTGCCTACATTTTGCCTTTTGGTATTTCAATTGTTTGTTTTCTGTTGTCCATAGCATCAGCTTCTCCTTCACGTTGTCTACACTAAAAAAAATGGACGTGTAAAGCTGTTGGAGGCACTTTCTATCATAATATCTACATTGTAACAGTAAGGAATGAGACTTTTAAAATGACCTGCTGCTATTATTAAGCTTGCCAGCAAAGCTATACCTGTAAAAGTCAACTGTAAACACTTACCTATCCTGATGCCCATGCTGCTTAACATGCATTCCCAGAGAATGGTTCCCCAAAATCTGTTGGGAAACTAAAACTTTTAGCTCTCATGGGTTCATCCTGCCAATCTCCACATCAGTGACATAGACATCAGCAAGAGGAACTATTGAGAAATGTAGGGGACCCAGGAGATGGACATTTCTGGAAGTATTAGTTTACCAACAGATTTGGGGAGGGGGGCATTTCTCCCCAAAGGTGTTTGACTACATGGGCAGCAGGAAATATGTACCTTTACCTTGCTGTAAATTGTATGTATTTTTGTAACAGGATTGCTTTACTCAGGATAAAATAAACTTACATCAGGTTATGTGCACTTGTTTTTTTTTTAATGGTTATGAAAAAGGATGAGCCGACTGTTCAGTCTGAACCTAGGTTCGGACCAAACTTGAACCCATTGAAACTTGAACTAAGTATCATAAATAACCAAGGTTTTTCTATTGTTTTTATATATGACAGCTTCCTGCTGTCTATGGTTCACTACTTGTGACATCCGAAGAAAGCACTGATGTCACAGGGAATCCCTGCTACTTCTAAGTAAAAGGATGAGGATAGCACTGACATCACTGCTCAAAAATGGCCACTGCCCACTGGACATATTGGGTCAATGATGTCCCCACTTTCCCAGCCCCTTCCCTTATTTAGCTGATGATAGCTCAGGGAACTGGTATTCAACTATGGGTGGTGGGCATTGTGTATGATGAAGGATTTGCAATGATTTAAAGCGGGAGTTCACCCAATTATATATTTTTTTGTCTTTTCCCCTTAGATGGATGCTCGTTTTGTCTAGGGGAATCGGCTAGTTGTTTTAAAATATGATCCGTATTTACCGTTTTCGAGATGCATCTTCTCCGTCGCTTCCGGGTATGGGTCTTCGGGAGCGGGCGTTCCTTCTTGATTGACAGTCTTCCGAGAGGCTTCCGACGGTCGCATCCATCGCGTCACTAGTAGCCGAAAGAAGCCGAACGTCGGTGCGGCTCTATACTGCGCCTGCGCACCGACGTTCGGCTTCTTTCGGGAAATCGTGACGCGATGGATGCGACCGTCGGAAGCCTCTCGGAAGACTGTCAATCAAGAAGGAACGCCCAGTCCCGCAGCCCATACCCGGAAGCGGCGGAGAAGATGCATCTCGTAAATGGTAAGTATGGATCATATTTTAAAACAACTGGCCGATTCCCCTAGACAAAACGAGCATCCATCTAGGGGGAAATAGTGTCATGTGCGGGTGAACCTCCGCTTTAATAAAGAACTTGCCAAAACCACCGGCTGGATGCTCAGTCCATGGGTTTAGTATGGATTTCCTGGGGGACCTCACATTCCTTTTTTTTTGTTCACGAGTTACCCTCCAAAAATCCATACAGACTCAAAGGGTCTGGTATGTATTTTGGTGGGGACCCTACACAATGTATTTTTATTCTTGACATTTACAAAGAAAAAACAAAAACAAATTACTTCTTTTTTTTTATCAGAAACCTCTCCAAATGCACCCCCGCCCCCCCCCCCCAAAACACATAGAAGACCCTTGCCGAGGTCTGTGTGCTGTTTTTTTTTTTTTTTAAACAAAGCAGCTGCCAATGACAGCTGTCAAAGTCAGTTACTGGCAACTTTAAAATGTTTTTCCTTTAAAATTTTAGTGATACTGCAGCCCTTTACGTACATCATAGAGATGTGCACATTCACAGGCAGGATTAGGATACCCCCAAGGCATGTTTTTTAAAAGAATTGGATAATTTTAATGGTTTACTTTATGTAAAAAAGTATATAAAAAAAACACACTGCTGCTGGTCGAATGTATCTATTTTTTGCATTGGTGTATGTTCCCTAGGTTTTACACCACTTGCCTATTAGCCCAGAAAATGTACATTTTTTTATTTACCACACTTGGCTGCCATTGATTTCATTGGGGTTTGGGTTTAGCATCCAAATGTCTCTGACTTTCTCTTGCTTGAAACTGAACCCAGGTAACTTCGACCCATAACTAATTGTGAATAGAGAGGAAAAGAGTGGAGGTTTAATTGTACCTTGCATCTCAGGCTGTGTTGAAATAATCCCCCATCCCCCCTGCCACCAATGTCATTCGATCATGCAAAAGGGTCAGTGTAAACAGGAATATGTGTTTTCCTTCTGACGTGTGAGGTCCCGCATGCGATGGGGAAGGGGTCCAGTGTAAGTTCACCTTACAGATTTTCTGTAAAGGTGAATTTAGACTTTAAATAAAACCGTTATGGATTTACACTGTTTTATATGTTTGCGGAGTACATAGTAATACACAAGTATAGGTGTGAATGGGCCCACATAATTTCCATTTCTTAAAAAAATATATTTATATAAATATATGCTCTCCAAATATTTTGAAGTAGCAGAAAAGTCAGTCAAAATTACAAAGTCACATCCAAGTAAAGGCACATACATTATAATTCAAAAAAATCCCCCCCAGACAATGATCCAATTTCAAACTAAACAGCATTTCATAAATTTGAACCAGTTACACAGGAAAGAACTGGGTTTGGGTATTCTTAAATGCATGAATTTTTCTGCATGAAAATGAACATATGCGAAAAGACCTAAATAAAGAATTAAGTGGGCCACTTTCTTCTAAAATGAAATCTAAAGACTTACAAAGCTAAACTTGACATACTATAAACAGCACTTAAAGTAGACTTGAAATCAGAAAATTAAGATTTGCTATGTTAGAAAGGACATTTAGGGACATTAATTGTGCAGTACCCTGAAATTGTACACTTTGTCTGAAATTCCTTTTAAAAAATATCTGCACAATTCCTGGTATGTGAGTGTGCCCCTACCCCCATAGCTGTATACCGTATCTGTAGTGTGGGCTCTAATATGGAATAAGATTTGGTGATGTTACTAATGTGCAGCTCACTGTTCTCCTTGCTGTAGCGGTGACTTCAGGAAGATAAGCCCTGCCTCTACCAAAATGGCTGCCTACATGCAGAGACACAGTGCAAAATAAGACATTGAAAGTCAATAATGGAGAAAAAATGTGGGGGAGACCTCAGTCAAAACTAAGAAATACTTCCTCACCTTCTTTCTGTATTTTTGGGCACAGCTTCCACATTTGTGGAGCTTCCTCTTTCAATTGTCCCTTGGCTGCACCACTTTATTCCCATTCTCTTTGCCGCTGGGGTCCCTCTATGTGTGCGCTCCTGCTCTGTACTTCAACTCTTGCACAGTACAGAAGTGTTATGCCCCATACACATGATCAGAAATTCTGACAGCAAAAGTCTGATGTAAGCTTTTGAACAGAAATTCCGACCGTGTGTATGCTCCATCGGACTTTTGCTGTTGGAATTTCCGCCAACAAAAGATTGAGAGCTGGTTCTCAAATTTTCCGACAGAAAAAATAATTCTATCGGAAAATCCGATTTCCTGTAGCAATTCCGACGTGCAAAATTCCAACGCATGCTCGGAAACAATTTGACGCATGCATTGAACGTAATTTTCTCATCTCGTCGTAGTGTTGTACGTCACCGCGTTCTTGACGGATGAAAGCTCAGAGAACTTTTGTGTGACCGTGTGTATGCAAGCCAAGCTTGAGCGTAATTCATGTTGGAAAAAACATCCAAGGTTTTTCCGACAGAAAATCTGATCATGTGTACGTGGCATAAGAATGCACACAATGTGGAGACTCCACAGGTACTGGTGGCACAAAGTGCACAGAGAGAATGGTGGGGCAATGGAAAAATGAAGCTCCCATGAGGAAATAAAAAAAAAAAAAACATCAGATGCATGTGGGTAATGTTGTTTAGGAAAAAAAATGTCATAACCACGCTTATATCATTTGCAACTGGACAAACATAATTGTTCTGCAAAATCTTAAGAATCCAAAATATTTCACTTTCCTTGCCCAAAATGTATGAATTGGGGATTCTTCACAGACTGGACAACTCTCACATCCACCTATTTAGGATGACTGAAAATGTGTTTCAATTAAAAAATAAGAATTTCCGAATTCTCTGAATGTGTCATATTTACAAATTAATTAACCCCTTCCATACATGGCATTTTCACCCCCTTCCTGCCCAGACCAATTTTTAGTTTTCAGCACTGTTGCACTTTGAATGACAATTGCGCGGTAATGCAACACTGTACCCAAATGAAATCTTTATGTCCCCCCCCCCACAAATAGAGCTTTCGTTTGGTGGTATTTGATCATCTCTGTGGTTTTTATTTTTTGCACTATAAACAAAAGAAAAGCAACAATTTTGAAAAAAACTTTTTGATTTAATAAATATCAACATTTAAAAAAATAATAATAATTTCCTCAGTTTAGACCGATACGTATTCTTCTACATATTTTTGTAAAAAAAATAAAATAAATCGCAATAAGTGTATATTGATTGGTTTGCACAAAAGTTATAGGGCCAGATTCAGGTACAATAGCGGCGGCGTAACGTATCACATTTACGTTACACCGCCGCAAGTTTTACGGGCAAGTGCTTGATTCACAAAGCACTTGCCTGTAAAGTTGCGGCGGCCTAGCGTAAATCCCTCAGGCGCAAGCCCGCCTAATTCAAACGGGGCGTGGATCATTTAAATTAGGCGCGTTCCCGCGCCGAACGTACTGCGCATGCTCTGTTTTGAAATTTCCCACCGTGCTTTGCGCGAAATGACGTCGCACCGACGTAATTTTTTGAACGTCGACGTGAGTTACGTCCTTTCCTATTCACGGACGACTTACGCAAAAAAAAATATTAAAATTCGACGCGGGAACGACGGCCATACTTTAACATGGCAAGTCTAACTTTAAGCCACCAAACAGCAGCTTTAACTATACGCCGGGAAAAGCCGACTAGCGACGACGTAAGAGAATGCGACGGCCGCGCGTACCTTCGTGAATCGCCGAAAAAAGCTAATTAGCATACCTGACGCGGAAAACAACGCAAACTCCACCCAGCGGGCGCTGAAGTATTATACCTACGATCTGAAGGCGTACAAAGCCGTACGCCTGTCGGATCAAAGCCAAAAGCCATCGTATCTTGGTTTGAGGATTCAAACTAAAGATACGACGCGGCAAATTTGAAAGTACGCCGGAGTATCAGTAGATACTCCGGCGTACTTCTTCTGTGAATCTGGCCCATAGCGTCTACAAAATAGGGGATAGATTTGTGGCATTTTTTTTTTTACTAGTAATGGTGGCGATCTGCGATTTTTATTGTGACCGTGACATTGCGGCGGACACATTGGACACTTTTGAAACTTTTTTGGGACCATTCACATTTATACAGCAATTAGTGCTATAAAACTGAACTGATTACTGTGTAAATGTGACTGTCAGGGAAGGGGTTAACACTAGGGGGCACTGAAGGGGTTAATATATCTAACTGTAGGGGGAGGGGACTCACAAGGGGAGGAGACCGATCTGTGTTCCTCTGTTCTGGGAACACACATCGGTCTCCTCACCTCTGACAGGAGGTGGATCTGTGTGTTTACAAACACAGATCCACACTCCTGCCGTGTTTGCCGGCAATCACGTGTGCCCGGCGGACATCGTGACCGCCAGGCATGCGCACCGGGTCGCGAGCTTTGCCGCCAGCGACGCGCGCGCCCCCCCCTAGCGACTGCGATGCACAGGACTTAATATGACGTCCACTCTGAAGGATGGACAGTTCCTGCCAACGTCATATTATTATGGCTCGGTAGGGAACAGGTTAAGCAGCATTAGTACTTGGGAGTACATTTCTAAACAGGGAAAGGGAATGCTTGGCAGGAGTTGCTCCATTGTAAAGGAGCACAAGCAGGAAATTGTCAGAGACAGGCATCATTGCCTGCAACAGACTCAAAAACTTTACACAAGATTATTTCTTTGTAGAAAGTGTAAATCCAAAAGCCGACATGGGTACAGTCGATAGCTTTTCGCTTTCCATATTTATTCAAAGTTCTCCGCTGAGAAATCTGGAGATAATACAAAGCTTGGGGTTGAGGAGAAAACATTTTTTCAATTTTAAAAGGTATCTAAAGCAACCTTAAAAAAAGCTCCTTTACTTTTAATAAAAGTAAAAGTTTGATGGTGGCAGTTATAAAACAAAACAAAGCAGATAAATAACTTACTTTTTCCCTGTTTGGGTAACTGGAGTGCATATTATAAATCCCTAAAATGTTCAAGTCTTAAGTACCGGTACATAAAACTTTCCTTTAAAATTGTATGTATGGGTAGAAAATTCAGTTGTTTATATTGCTTTTACAATAGGCAGTAAATCGGATCATTTAGCATTTATTTGACAAAAACAAACTCAGACAGGAAGTACAGCAGACAAAGTGTTTCTAAAATCTATTCACAGGAAAAAAAAACAAAAAAAAAAAACAATCCTAGCAATTACTGTATTTCACATCCTAAATACATTTTACTTCAGATTTACAAAAAAATATTCATTTTTAAATTCCATCACTATGGTTGTAGTTGGCATACCATCATCCCAAATATTAAATAATGTGCAGCATTTCAAAACGTGTTAACGCCATTTCAAAGCAAAAGGAATTTAAAGTTGTTTTATGTGAAGTGACAATTTTGAGTAGGAAAATATACTGCAACTTATTCACATGCCAATATACCCTAAATGCTATTTTGCCCAAGAATCTCACTTACCAATTTCAGCAAATTTCACACTTTGTTCAACTCCAAAAATGTATTTAATAAATGTGTGAGTATGTCAGCAAAACAAATGTACTTCTCGTTCCCAAAATGCATTCATATTTTAAAAGTATTACAAGATAGGCACATTTATGTTAACTGAGGGTTGAAAGAATGAGCAAAAGCAATTCCTCTCGCTAAATAATGGATTGGTTTATCTGTGGATTTGGAAAGAGTACAGTGGAAAAAATATCCAAATATTTAACATGTCAATCATAATTAAGCCCCAAGTTAAATATTTTAAGATGCCGTCAGACAACCCATTACCCCAATTACATTGATATATACTATATACACACTACTATATTATCAAAAGTGTTGGGACACCTGCCTTTACACGCACATGAACTTTTAATGGCATCCCAGTCTTAGTCCGTAGGGTTCAATATTGAGTTGGCCCACCCTTTGCAGCTATAACAGCTTCAAATCTTCTGGGAAGGCTGTTCACAAGTTTTAGGAGTGTGTCTATGGGAATGTTTGACCATTCTTCCAGAAGCGCATTTTTGAGGTCAGGCACTAATGTTAGACGAGAAGGCCTGGCTGGCATTCGCCACTCTAATTCATCCAAAAAGTGTTCTATCAGGTTATGGTGAGGACTTTGTGCAGGCCAGTCAAATCCCTCTACCCCAAACTCACTCATCCATGTCTTTATGGACTTTGCTTTGTGCACTGGTGCGCAGTCATGTTGAAACAGGAAGGGGCCACCCCAAACTGTTCCCATAAAGTTGGGAGCATGAAATTGTCCAAAATGTATTGGCATGCTAAAGCCTTAAGAGTTTCCTTTCCAGTTCCCTTCACAACCCTACACTATAATCCTCCCTTCACTAAATGATTTGGACCAGTGCACAAAGAAGGGTCCAAAAAGACAGGGATAAGCGAGTTTGGAGAGGAGGAACTTGACTGGCCTGCAACCCCATCCCAATAGAACACCCTTTGGATGAATTAGAGTGGTGCCCTGCCAAACACCCTGCAATGTACTGCATGCTGCACAGTGCATTCTGCACCCTGCTTTGGCAAAGCTGTGCCCACTTTAAGTTGGCTGTTAAGAAGTGGGGCCTGGGAAGACGGTCGCGGTGTTCTTAACAATTGATGAGTCATCAGCTGTCAATGGTTTTTCCTGCTGACAACTGAATAAAATAAATAAATAAAAAAGTGCCAGTTAAAAAAAAATGGAGTAGTATAGATTTTAATGGGAAACGGCACGCCAATTTTTTTAAACGACTTGGGGTCCCCCCCAAAATACATACCAGACTCTTATCTGGGCATGCAGCATGGCATGTGCCCTCAACCCCAAAAGCACCTTATCTCCTTGTTGATGGGGACAAGGGTCTCTTCCCAACAACCTCGGGCTGTAGTTGTCAAGTCTGCAGGAAGGGGGCTTATAGGAATCTGGAAGCCCCCTTAAACAAAGGGGTCCCCAGATACTGCCCCCGTATGTGAATGGGTACCCTTACTTATTCTCTAAAAAAGTGTAAAAATATAAAATAAAAACAGGACGGGTGCATGCTGGGCTGGCGATGTTACAAGAGGGTGGGGCCACCAGGTGATGTTGCCAGGTGGCCCTGCCCCTACCTATATAAGAACTGTCAAAGCGCAGAGGAGGCATTCGGCCTAGAAGGAGGACCGTTTTTAATTTTTTTTGGGGGGTCAGCAGTGCAGCGGGCAATATGATTGACAATTGATTTACATTGAGGTAAACTGTTTTTTTTTAATAAAGGATTTGTCAAAAACTTGTCTCCTATTGTTTATTTAATTTGTTTACATTTTTTTGGTGAATGGGTAGGGCTATGTAGGGGGGGTGGGATCTGGGGGCCCCCTTGTTAATGGGGCTTCCATATTCCATTAAGCAGACCCCAGCAACCACAGCCCAGGGTTGTCAGAAAGAGACTCATGTCACCATAAAGGGACACGGTGCTTTGGGGTGGGGGCACCCACCCCTCCACATTGAGGGCATGTGGGGCTTGAAATGGTTCAGGAGGGGGGACCTCACAGTTTAAAAAAAAATAATAGCTGGGTGCTAGCAATTGCAACCACAAGTCAATTTAAATGTGATTTGACTAGTTTACAGGCAGACTAAGGGGACCCCCCAGGCTTATATTTAAATGCTTTTTAAATTTTTATTGTTGCACCTTAAGCATCATTATAATCACTACTCCAGAAAAAATTAAAAATTTTAAAAACATTTTTTGTATTGTCCCCAGGTAAGTACCCAGATTCCCATACCATTTGTATGGCCAATTACTTGTGTATAAGCCTTCAAAATGGGCACTTTTGATTTTTCCCGTTTGGCTCCCATAGACTTCAATGGGGTTCGCCGTTCGGGTTAGGGGGTCGTTCAGCCAATATCTACTCCTTAACCTGGGAAGGCTGGAAACAGCCTTCCCAGAAGAGTTGGAGCTGTTATAGCTGCAATATTGAACCCCATGGACTAAGACTGGGATGCCATTAAAATTCACGTACGTGTAAAGGCAGGTGTCCCAATACATTTTACTCCAGTGCAGTATTCCTCTTCTCCGTCTCCCTATTCTAATATTGTGACCAGTGCTAACATTATGATGTGCTTGTGCCTATCCAATACATACAATATACGCATCACATAATAAATTATTTAATACAAGTTACATTGTACTCATAAGGTTCTGTGTGCTTAATAAATATTACACCACTCCAAAATCACAAATGTTCCCAACTGTGCTAACAGTGCTAACTGTGCTAACTGTGCTAACAAAATTGATCTTTGAAAAAATTCCAGTCCCATCCATGTGAAAAAAAAAAACTTTTGATGTGTGCGATGCAAAATTCATTAAGTGTCTTCTATTATCTTTTATCCATGATTACCATACCATTAGGAGTGCTGTACTGGAGATTGAAATATATTTGCTTTAAATGTGTGAATCAGATATTAGTGTTGGCTTGCTGAAAAGGGGGAAAAAAACATATTAGGTCATGCATTTCAGTGCAGGAGAAAAAATACATAACCGTACATAAGTACGGTATATACTAGCTTTAGTCAGCAGGGGTTCTTCATTACTTCTGCTGAGTCACTTTAATGCTGTGCTATGAATACCCCAAATCGTCAAGGTAATTTGATATTAATTGTTTAGCTACAGGTACAATAGCAATAATAATGCAGTACATTAAGCAAATGTCTTAACTCTGCTGCTTGCAAATCCATAGAGTAGAAGAAATAAACTGAGCTAAATCCAGAAGTATAACTACTAAAAAAGTAATTTCTCCATTAAAAGTTTTTCAAAACCAACAAGTAGATTAAAACCTGTAATTGATGATGATGAGGAGAGAAAGAGGAAGCTTCACAGCACATACATTAGGAAATACACCCCCACTGACCATATGCTGCCACCTGATTACTTCCATACACCTCCTGGTAACGGTGCCCCCCCCCATGTCCCCGCCATGTATCCCGAACTCCCCTTGCCCATCTGAGGGCCTGGGACTGACACCAGTTAGAGGGAAGGAGCAAAGCGGACACACATTTGCTCTCCTTCCCTCCTTGGTCCTGACCCAGAAAGCTACAAGTTTGATGTCACTTCCTGGTCCGCCTCTCGGTGTCCCTGAGCCAGCCTACCTGGGAAAGAATGTAATGCAATGCGATCTGTATTGCATTACATTCAGTGGAGAACAGGAGAAAACAATTTTGAGGTCCCCCCACCCCCACATATATTCACGTATGAATGAATGTAAATGCGTTAGGGGCACCTACGCATGAAAATTGCCATACACATGTTACATATCGCTGCACATGCCGAAATGAGAGAAATATTTCTAGCACCAGACTTCCCCCATAACACTAAACTGATGACCTACTGGGGTCTTTAAAGTGTTGCCTATGGAAAAAATAGGGTGCTGATGTGCCATTTCACAGGCGCACATAGTTTTAAGGTTTGACATGTTGGGTTTCTGTTTACTCGGTGGAACGACATCATTTATATGTTACCAAAAATTGGGTAATTCATTGTGTTTGTGTGCCCTAAAATGAACTGTAGTGTATTTTTTATGGGTGTCTACTTTCAAAAAATATATGTTTTGGGGGTTTATGCAATCTTGGGGCCTATAATGATTTTATAAGCATGTATGAACACAAAATTCAAAAATGGCTCTGGCAGCTAAAGTGTTAGATCAAAAACATCCTTTAAATGATGATCCCTTGTCACAAGGGACACTCTCACTTTGTAGAGACTTCCTCTCTCTTTCCGTTGTATTTTTTTTTCTTCAGTGCAGGAAAAAAAGCAAAATCTTTCCAGCTGGAGAAAGATGGAAAAAACTGACTGGGTTTGTTTTTACCCTTTCTGTACTCTATTAAAAATGTAATTAAAGAACAAAGTAGTTAAGCTAACTATTTAAGTGTAACCATAGTGTGCCATAGGGGAGATTTCCTTTCATTTTCTGACCCATAGCTAAAGCGAGAGGAAATCCCTTCGACGTGAGGCAATCCTGAAGTGTCACCAGGGTAATCGGAATTAGTGTCCCCATTGCAAAATACTTTTCTCTATTACTTTTCTGGTGTCAGCCCAAATTTGGGATTATTTTTTTACTTTCACTTCAATGATAACTGTAAACAGAACTAATAGAGAGGGTGAATCTGCCTAACATTTCTTTACAGTTTCCCTACATTTTAATTTTTAAATATCATACATTACAGAATAACTAAAATAATTATGTAGACCTACATTATATATTAAAGTGGTATTAATCCCAAAACCAAATATGTAATATATTGCAGCTTATCAATCATTAGAAGTGGTGGCTGTATTTGCTTTCTTTTTTAGGCTTTTTTACTCTGTTTTCACCTGGTGATCTGGACAGTAACACACCTCCTGTATTAGCGTGCCCCCACTCTGGATGAAGGAGCACAAGGGGGGCATTTCTGAAGCAGCATTGTTTGTCTGGAGGGAGGGGAGTGTGGAGGGAATGGAGTATTAGATGTATTAGCTGATTTAGATGTTGAAGCAAAACTCCAGCTAATACTTTATAAGCAGTTACGGCAAACAGTTATTTTTTTCCTTTTATTTCCTTTAGGGATAATGTTTATACATAACTATAGAAAAGCTGACCATTGTGTGTACCAGTGTAAGTGTAACTGATGCAACTATAGGATAGCTTGTTATTTTAAAAAACAACATACAGTAGGTGTTTGTGATATTGTGTTTTTAGCACGACAGCATCGCGCTGATTCTCGGCGACATGGTGCCGAGATCTCGCCGACATCTCGCACTCACTGGAATAGTGACAGCACATCCCAGCAAGCGCGTCATAGAAGCGACGGGAGATCCGACTTGGATTCCCGCCAATTCTACACGTGTGCAGCGTTTGATATGAATCCTGAGGGGAAGGTCCCCGCCGGATTTTAAATAAAAATACGGCATGGGTTCCCCCCTCAGGAGCATACCGGGCCCTTAGGTCTGTTATGGGTTGTAAGGAGAGCCCCCCTACGCCGAAAAAACGGCATAGGAGGTCCCCCTACAATCCATACCAGACCAGTATCCAAAGCACGCTACCCGGCCGGCCAGGAAGGGAGTGGGGACGAGCGAGCGCCCCCCCCTCCTGAGCCGTACCAGGCTGCATGCCCTCAACATGGGGGGGTTGGGTGCTCTGGGGCCCCCCCACCTCAGAGCACCCTGTCCCCATGTTGATGAGGACAGGGCCCCTTCCCGACAACCCTGGCCGTTGGTTGTCGGGGTATGCAGGCGGGAGGCTTATCGGAATCTGGGAGCCCCCTTTAATAAGGGGGCCCCTAGATACCGGCCCCCCACCCTAAGTGAATGGATATGGGGTACATCGTATCCCTGACCATTCACCTGTAGGAAAAATGTCAAAGTTAATAAACACACCACACAAGGGTTTTTAAAATAATTTATTTTTCTGCTCCGGAGTCTCCCCCTGTCTTCTTTATTAGCTCTTTTACCAGGGGGAGCTTCTTCTTTGACGTCTTCAGGTGGGTGGGGGCCGCCGTCTGGTTCTCTTCCACCGCCGGGGGGGTCGCTTTTAAAAAAGCCCTCACCCCCCGGCGGGTTTCCTCCGGCGTCTTTGGCGGGGGGGCTTCTTCTTCCGCTATCCCGACGGGTCTTCTCCGCTATCCGGGGGGTCTTCTCAACTCTCCGGGGGTCTCCTTCTATGTTCGCCGCTCTCCGCTGTTGACTCGGCGCACCCCGGTTCTTCCTCTCGCTGTCCGGTGCCTTCTTCTTCCGTGCTGTACGTCTTCTTCTCCTTCCGTGCTGTGAGTTCTTCTTCCGTGCTGTGACGTCATGTTCTTCACTTCTCTTCTTCTCCCGATGTTGACACGTCAACTTTCCTCGCTGCAATGACGGGTGCGCGGCTTGCATCGGATTTATATAGACCTCACAATCCCATCATGCTCTGGTACCTACCCATGTGATACCTACCCACGTGGGTAGGTATCACATGGGTAGGTACAGAGCATGATGGGACTGTGAGGCCTATATAGGTCCGATGCAAGTCGCGCACACGTCATTTCAGCAAGAAGAGACGGCGTGTCAACATCGGGAGAAGAGAAGAAGATGACGTCACAGCCCGGAAGAAGAAGAATACGTCACAGCACGGAAGAAGAAGATAGACGTTCAGCGCTGAAGGAGAAGGCACCGGACAGCGAGAGGAAGAACCGGGGTGCGCCGAGTCAACAGCGGAGAGCGGCGAACATAGAAGAAGACCCCCGGAGAGTGAAGAAGACCCCCCGGATAGCCGAAGAAGACCCCCCCGGATAGCGGAAGAAGAAGCACACCACCCCCCGCCAAAGACGTCGGAGGAAACCCGACGAGGAGTGGGCGCTTTTAAAAAAGCGACCCCCCCCAGCGGTGGAAGAGAACCGGACGGCGGCGAAGAGCGGCCCCCACCCGAAGACGTCAAAGAAGAAGCCCCCCCTGGTAAACAGAGCTAAAGAAGACAGGGGGCGGCCTCCGGAGCAGACTAATAAATTATTTTAAAAACTCTTGTTTTGTGTTTATTGACTTTAACATTTTTCCTCCAGGTGAATGGGTAGGGGTACGATGTACCCCATATCCATTCACTTAGGGTGGGGGGCCGGTATCTGGGGGCCCACTTATTAAAGGGGGCTCCCAGATTCCGATAAGCCTCCCGCCCGCATACCCCGACAACCAACGGTCAGGGTTGTCGGGAAGGGGCCCTGTCCTCATCAACATGGGGACAGGGTGCTCTGAGGTGGGGGGGCCGCAGTGCGCCCCCCTGCCCCAGAGCACCCAACCCCCCCATGTTGAGGGCATGCAGCCTGGTACGGCTCAGGAGGGGGGGGGGCGCTCGCTCGTCCCCACTCCTTTCCTGGCTGGCCGGGTAGCGTGCTTTGGATACGGGTCTGGTATGGATTGTAGGGGGACCCCCTACGCCGTTTTTTCGGCGTAGGGGGGCTCTCCTTACAACCCATAACAGACCTAAGGGCCCGGTATGCTCCTGAGGGGGGAACCCATGCCGGATTTTTATTTAAAATCCGGCGGGGACTTCCCCCTCAGGATTCATAACAAACGCCGCACACGTGTAGAATTGGCGGGAATCCAAGTCAGATCTCCTGTCGCTTCTATGACGGCTTTGTCTCTATCGCGGCAAGCCAGCTCGGCACTGGCTCCCGCGATGGGGCTCGTAGGTGCTCAATCTCGCCGAGAAAGGGAGCGAGATTGACACAATATTGCGTGCACCTACTGTACCTGGCCAGATCACCAGCTATTAATAATAATAAAAAAAAGCCTTAAAAAATGCTTCCATCACATCTAAGAATTGGTAAGATGCATAATAAATGTTTGCTTTTGAGTTTAATACCACTTTCAGTTTAAGGCTTGTAGGGTGTATATATTTCACATCAATTTAAACAAATACAGTGATACTTCTATTTCTGTTCACAAACAACTCGATTTGCGAACAGTAGAGTTCACAAAAATTTGCTTTGGTTCACAAACTCTGCTTCGGTTCACAAACACGAGCCACGGCCATCTGTCCTGCTCTGCCATGTTTATATTGAGAAGATTAGTGCAAGTAAGGGTCTTATGCCTTGTACACACGATTGGAATTTTTTCATCTGATTTTCCAACTGTGTGTGGGCCCCATCTGACTTTTTTCCATCGGGGTTTAGAAATAGAACATGTTTTATTTTTTTACGATGGAATTTCCGATCGTCTGTGTGGGACTCCGATGGAGAAAAAAAACGCATGCTCAGAATCAAGTCGATGCATGTTAGGAAGCATTGAACTTAATTCTTCTCGGCTCATCTTAAGTCACCGCGTATTGGACGGTCAGAGTTTGGCCTGACAGTGTGTATGCAAGACAGCTTGAACGGAATTCCGATGGAAAATTCCATCGCATTTTATTCTATCGGAAATTCCGATCGTGTACAGGGCATCAGAAGAACCAGTCAACTCAGATAGGAGTTTCTGCCCCCTGACTACCATGAGGGTGGGCTGGCTCACTTGATTCGGAATCATAGAAAAACCGTTCATATAAATTCTACTACTTTATCATGCCCTCAGATGATCTTTTCCTGGATGCACAGTGCTGTTTTCTGGCCCCTAGATTAGTCATTTAAATTGGGGTTTGGGATAGTTTCAAACAAGGATTAAAGAGGAGCTATAGTTTTTTCTTTTTAGATGTACACATGAAAGAGGTCAGCTTAATGTAAAAGACCGTGAGTAATATATGTTTAAAAATCTTTTTTTTTCTACATACATTTCAGAATTTTACTGTGTGTATATATATATATATATATATATATATATATATATATATATATATATATATATATACAAAAACAAGTTCAAAACAGATTAACCTTATTACATTGAATCCTATGGGAAAATTTGCCTCGTTTCACAACCAATTTGGTTCGCGACAAGAGTCGTTTCACAAATTAAGTTCGTTAACCGAGGTGCCACTGTAAAGTTTACTAACCTCTTAAAAACATTACTTCATACATGCATAGAAAAGCATAAATAGGAAATGCCAATCCTCAACAATTGACAATTTCAAATAAGGATGAACTCATCTCATATAATTGTACAACAAGAAAATCAAGGAAAAATATCCAGGAGTACTAATGCCCTGTACACACGATCAGTTTTCCCGTCGGAAAAAGTCAGATGAGAGCTTTTGGTCGGGAATCCCGACCGTGTGTATGCTCAATCGGACTTTTTCCAATCGGAATTTCCAATCGTGTGTACAAATCCTGACGCACTAAATTCCGACGCATGCTCGGAAAGAAATCGACGCATGCTCGGAAGCATAGAACTTAATTTTCTCGGCTCGTCGTCTTTTACATCACCGCGTCCTTGGCAGTCAAAAGTTCATCATACTTTTGTGTGACCGTGTGTATGCAAGGCAGGCTTGAGCAGAATTCTGTCGGGAAAAAAAAACAATTTCTGACGGGAATTCTGCTTGTGTGTACAGGGCATCAGAATTACAATTTACAATACTAAAATTGTTGTATATATTGCTTTATTAAATCCAGTATAAAATATATAGTGCCAATTAGAAGACATTTCAATTACATAATCTGCACTCACAACTTTTAAAGTGTTTGCCTTCCTCCTATAAACAATCTCCATACACAGGCTTACAGTGAATCCTTATTCTACTTCACTCATCGCTTAAACATAAACGAATGACATTACAAATCTTGTCTTATATCATCTCAGGGAAAATCTACATAAAATACAACCGTTAAGTTATGGATTCATTCCATGTATGTATTATGTTATAATTAAAGATGGAGGTAAGCAGACAGGATATGGGTGAAGTCTCCCAACTCCCCTCCTTTATTTGACCTGATGTTGGAAGCCTACTATCAGCTATGTTTTGACCCCCTCCTTAGTCAAGTGGAAAAATGCCCATGTCAGTCTTATTACAAAATAAATTTGTCAACATAAAAAAGGAACAAATACCCTGTCAAAACATCAGTCCATACTAACTTAAAATGAACACTTCCGTATAAATGTATAAAACCCTATCCAGGAATCACTTTTAAAAAGGCTGTGTCTTTAAGAAATATTTTGGTACGTAAGTACTGTACTAGTAATAATAGACATAATAGTTATAGAGGGGCATACTAGGTGGGGAGGGGGGTGTCAAGGCAGGGGTAAGCTTGGATGATTGACCTTAAATTATGCCAGCTTGCCCCCTAGTCTCTGCAGCTGCCATGGTCACTGCTGCTGCCATGGTCACTGCAGCTGCCATGGTCACTGCTGCTGCCATGGTCACTGTTGCATATTTTTTGTTGCATATAAATCTATGTTCTTCCCAAGCATATTTACTTTTTTTATTAGACATTATGTATATTATCTGTATGCTGATCTTAAAACCTACACATTATTCTCTGAAAAGGTATGCTTTGTGCCAAGAAATGCATTGAAATTAATGAAAATATCCTAGATAGTTGCCAGCAAATTTTGATAATAAATATACAAATTTCTATATAATAATAGGTGCATAGGAAACAAAAACCTTATTCTGTTACCTTCATTAGAGGCAGCTGTATTATTTTTTTTTTTTTACAATCAGTAATACTGTATGATTATAGTGCGAACTGTGCAAAACTGAACATAAGTCATTTATTGGCCAATGATTTAAAATATACCTATATTCTTTTGATTTACTAATTGTACTGTCTGCAGAAAGACAGAAGTACAGGGGTATCTTACAGCAGTGGGATGCTGGGCTTACAAGAACATAGGGTAAAGCTATGAGGAACATAGAGGTGCAGGGGTCTAGGACAGGGTGGATACCCACTGGTACCAATAGGGAAAAATCCAGCATGGCCGCACATAAAGTAAAGGTGAGGGTTTTTTAGAAGGACCGAGGCGCTACTTTGTCCTTTCCAGAGCTTCTGAAGATGGGTTGTGGTCCAGACAATTCTCAGATTGTGGCCCTCTGACTCACCTGTGATGACAGCTACTGGGAACTAAGGGCTTATAAGCAGGTAAGAGTCCCTTGCTGGGATCACAATTCAATAGATAGTACAGCCAAAATTTGAAGAAATGTACCAAAACCCACAGAGGAATTATGAATGGATAGTAGTGCACAGAGACACACAATCACTAGGAGTGAGTAATGCACAGAGACAGACTGGGTATAAACAGAGAGAAGCTGAAGCTGGCTGCAGACACACGTGCTGATAATAATAATAAGGGTAGACTGAAACTCACAGATGATCACAGAGGTGCAGTAAGTCTAAAAGCTGGCAGAGGTACACAAGGGAAACAGAGGCACACATGTACATCGGAATTCTCAGAGAATACAACAGTTACCAGGATACAGGTTGGAAGCAGAAACACACTGAGTATCTAGGGAATGACAGGATGGCACTGGGAACACTGGTGGTATAAGGATCTCACTGGAGGGCACTGGGAGTTGATACTGGAAACACTAGGGGTACGAACATCACACTAAAAGGCACTGGAAGAGGGCACAGGGATCCCTTGTAGTAAGGAGATTACACTTGAATACTCTGGGAGGTGACACTGGGAACACTGGGGATACAAAGATCATACTGGAAGGCTCTGGAAGACACTTGCAAAAGTCACTGGGAAGGGTGTCCAGCTACAAGAGCAGTAACAGCAGAACCGTGCAAGTTAATGTTATGGAGCTACAGGTACCAACATTATTTGGAGGTAGGTGATAGATCAGCAGCAAAGCTACAGATTTATGATGAAGCATCCCAGATCCTTTCCTTTGGAAACACTTTGGCCAAAGCCTAATTAACTTCCAAACTGGAGAAAGTTTTTTTTCAAAGCTGACAGGTTCTCTTTTTAATGATACTAATGGCTATGAGCAAATTAACTACATTGCATATGTTGTTCCTCTGTGAAAACTCAAACTATGGATACTACTTGCATCTCTAAAATGCACCACAAGAAAATGTGAACAATTTATTGGGTAATTGACCAGAACTATTCCGTGAAAGCTTTCATATTACACCTGTCACTATTTCAATTAGTACAGAGAAAATAAATCCAAAATTGGACATAGGCTCTTTGTTACAGAGCAAGAACATGATTAATCTTGTTCTAGATTTGATGCTAAACTAAAGTTACCATGGGGGAATAACTAACATCGCAGTTACAAAGATAAATAAATCTAATAATGAAAAATCCTTCCTAGAATTGACTCTGATGCTTAAAATGTAAAACAAGATCAGCCTCCAAGGAGTTGTGTGCTTCTATTTAACCACTGGGAAGATCTATTGATTTTCTAATCATCTGTCTTTTGGATCAGTTTTTTTTTTAATGAGTCCTCTATTTGGATATGCTTTTTAAAAGCTAGTCACCGCCAATGCCCTACTTCTATACCTAAGAGACATTGTGAGGACACATCTGTGTGCCTTTCAAATGGAAATGAATGTTGAATTAATATGTTATAGAAAGCATGCTTTTCAAACTTTAGACATAGGGGAAAATATATAAAAAGCATACTTGGCTGTGCTCACTTCAACAGGGGACAGTCTTTACAATTAGCAAAGTTATGTAAGGACACAATTGGCACAACGCCATTTTTATTATTCAAAGAATTCAAGGTTTTAAAGCAAACCACATATTCACACCTGTATAGTTAATCAAACAATGCTATAAATGGAGGCACCAAGGCCAAGAAACAATACAACTCAGTTCTTTATACAGAATGTCAAAATAAAACATATGCAAAGCTTAAAAACATAATTTAATCCTGCAAAAACTTTTTGTTACGTAATCTAAATGAACATGTTTTACATTTAAACTTTCAGAAACATTTGTGTTACATCTGAGTTAAAGTACCCAAAAGCGAAGATACACTGTCACATGAAC
Source organism: Rana temporaria (assembly GCF_905171775.1). Classification (NCBI taxonomy): domain Eukaryota; kingdom Metazoa; phylum Chordata; class Amphibia; order Anura; family Ranidae; genus Rana; species Rana temporaria. Next base: position 163,905,845 of record NC_053491.1, read on the forward strand.
AGAAATAGGAATATTTCAAATTAACTGTACCCAAACGCCTTGCAAAATATATTCCCATGAGCAATATGTTTAAAATGCATGAAAAAAGAAAGAATAGGGCATTAAAAATAGAAAAATTAGGGACACTATCATCTTTCGAAAGTTACAAAGAATATAACAAAATATGTAAAGAAGAAAGCAAGGACACAACATATAAACAAGCTTCTAAGAGCCGGTTCACACTGGGGCGACTTGCGATCCGACTTCATGTCGCCTCAAGTCGTCCCAAGTCGCGCTGTAGAGAAAAACAATGGAAGTGAATGGGAGCGGTGTTAATACACACGACTCAAGGCGATCCGACTTCAGAAAAGGTTCCTGTACTACTTCAATCCGACTTGTAGGCGATTTGTACCCATTGATTTCAATGGAAATCGCCTCAGAAGTCGGATCACTGTCTTAACTGAAGCGACTTAGCAGGAAGATAACATACATTTCTCAGGCAAACCCCTCCTGCCCCCCTCCCCCCCCCCTCCCTCTCCCAGAGCTGATTGTTGTTTTATTGGCCACTGGAAAGTCTCCTGTCCTGGAGATGACTTCAAGTCGTGTTGTAAATCTCCCCAGATCGCCCTGTGGTTCATGTTCAAGTCGTGTCGGAGTCGCCTCTGAAAGTCGCGCTGGAAGTCGTGTCGCCCTAGTGTGAACCGACTCTTAAGGCTGAAGTTTTTGTTTTACCTTCATGCAGCTTATTCATGAAGGTAAAATAGTTTCAGTATGCAGCAGCCTCCCCAATACTTACCCGAGCCTGATCGCGAACCAGCAATGTGCACGGGAGCAATTGCTCTCCTGGGTCTCTGCCACGCCATTGGCTGAGAGACAGCAGGGCTCCTGCTGCTTCCAATCACAGCCAGTGAGAAGGGAGCAGGGGGCTGCTCTGTGCAAAACCATTTTACAGAGCAGGTAAGTATGTTTTTTTTTATTTACCTTTAAGATCACTTTAAAAAAACAAATGACAGACTGTGAAAGTGAGTAGGACAACCCACCCTTAATTATTAAATTATATTCATAGTAAAAAAGTTAGGTCATAGCATTACGTCCTTTACAAGATAGCTCAGAATTTGAGGCTGAGGACAAAGAGAATGCAAATTTATTAAATACCATCTTCAAGTGGTAGTTTTTTTCTTTTTTTAATAACAAACATGTTCCACTTACCTGCTCTGTGCAGTGATTTTGCACAGAGCAGCTCCGTTCCTCTCCATTTTGGGTCCCTCACCAACGCTCCTGAAAAAGTATGCTAACAAGGGTATTTTTGCTGCCCGACCACTTTTCAACATTAATTTCTGCAAAGAGATGAAAAAAAATATCCTGGGTGGTTCCTTATGGGTAACAGGATATTTTATTTTTATCATAATTTTTATACATACTTTCCTTCAGGGTCTAACATACTTGAAAATAACAAAACAATAAATAAGGTTGTATAAATGAAAATAAAACCAGGATCCTGGGTGGCTCTTATGGGCAACATTTTCTTTAAACATACTTGATTATGATAATGTCTAAAACACCAATAAATAAAGTATTTGCTTTACTTAAAATGTAGCCAATAAAGGAGCAATATGACATTTAAGAAACAAATAATCAAAATCTTTTAACCTTCCCTTATCCAATATGCACATGCAGTATCCTTTTCATATTCATTGAGCAACTACATTATTATTTCATAGATCTGTTTTACTAACAAACAGAAAATCAGATGATTGATCTTTTTTTTAAAGTGGTAGTAGAGCGCAAAAAAAAAATCTTCCCTCTGCAATTTCAATAACATAATGTGCTAGCATACTAGCACACTATGAAAGACGTATGCCCTGTACACACAATCGGAATTTCCGATGGAATTCTGTTCAAGCTGTCTTGCATACACACTGTCAGACTAAATTCTGACTGTCCAAAATGCGGTGACGTTAAACACTACGTCGAGCCGAGAAAAATTAAGTCCAATGCTTCCGAGCATGTATCGACTTGATTCTGAGCATGCGTGTTTTTTTCTCCGTCGGAGTTCCACACAGACGATCGGAATTTCCAAAACATGTTCTATTTCTAAACTCCTACGGAAAAAAGTTTGATGGGGCCCACACACGGTCAGAATATCTGATGAAAAAATGTAGTCTGACTTTTTTCATCGAAAATTCCGATCGTGTGTACAAGGCATTACCCTAAAACAAAGTCCTCCAGTGGCATGCAGTCACACCTGACAGGGCTTCCATCTTTACCTGGGCTTCCTTCCGCATTCACGGGCTCTGACCTGTTTGAATGGCTGAGCCGCAATGACCTCACTCCCGTACGCATGCCGTCCATTGAGAGCACAGTGCACATGCACCAGTGACGCCCCACCTAAAGTAAATCTCTCCTAAATGGTGCCTTATTAAAGACATACCGCAGGAATAAATCAATAAAACGACTTTACTACGGCTTTAATAATAGCACCAATACATTCATACATAGTATGATAGTTTTGCATAGTTACAGTTGGGCAGAGCCCATGGGTACACCTGTGCATGCACCATGATAGTGAATGAATGAATGACTTGTATAGCGCTACACATGCAAACTGAATCGCCTCTAGGCGCTTTTTCCAGCCAGAGTGTGTTAGGCTGGTGCGGTCATTTTACCCCGTAGAATCTTGACACGCTTGGCAACTGGTGGCAACTGGGAGAGGAAAAGAGCCACCTGGAAGGCAGATTGCTTCTTGGGCTCATTCCAGTATTTTTTGCTGTATGGCCCTATTGCTTCACAAAACATCCTGAACAAATCATCTTCAGCCTGCACATTTATTTGTCTGGGTTGAGCCGTTCTCTAAAGAACCAGTGGAGGCCACCACAAATACAGCTTCCCACAGGTTGAAAAATGCAAAGGAATACATTAGTGTCAACCCATAACAGTGTTCTCTTCATTCTGGCATGACTACATTAGAAGTGTAAAACTGCTTGTCATTTATGTATTACTGTGATATAAAATATGTATAATTTCCTAACAAAGATTTCATCTGTCTGATAAATGAACGCCTGCTAAGCTGATCGTAGGTAGACATATTTCATGGATAGTAAATAATCATTTTAACCACAGAGCAGGACAGTGGATCTGTGTCAGGTGAGATGAGATCGATGGTGTGTTCCCAGTACAGAGAAACACCAATCCGTCTCCTTCCCTTGTGAGTCTCCTCCCCCTACAGTTAGAATCACTGCCTAGGTAACACATTTAACCCCTTGATCGCCCCCTAGTGTTAGCCCCTTCCTGCCAATGACATTATACAGTAATCAGTGCATTTTTATAGCACAGATCGCTGTATAATGTATATGTGAATGGTTCCAAAATAGTGTCAAAAGTGTCCGATATGTCCGTCGCAATATCACAGTCACGATAAAAATCACAGATCACCGCCATTACTAATAAAAATGCCATAAATCTATCCCCTATTTTGTAGACGCTATAACTTTTGCGCAAACCAATCATTATACGCTTATTGCGATTTTTTGTGATCAAATACCACCAAAAGAAAGCTCTATTTGTGGGGATTTTTTTTTTATAAAAATGTAATTTTGGTAAAGTGTCGCATGACCACGCAATTGTCATTCAAAGTGTGACAGCGCTGAAAGCTGAAAAATTGCTTGGGCAGGAAGGGGGTTTAGGTGCTTGGTATGGAGGTGGTTAAACAGAAGCATATTGATACAGTTATAATTATCTTACTATGCACTCAGAAGCAAATATACTTGCACACACCATTTTTCTTTAATATTTTATACTAGCATTTAAACCATCTGCTGTACAAAACTTCTTTCACAATCTCGACTTCCTTTTTCTCCTAATGATTTTAAATGTATCAAGCTGCTTTGCTAGTCTTTTAGACAAGGAAATGTGCAGGAACCCTGCCGAAGTTCTTGCTTGGGTGCATATGTAATTAAGCAAGGGAGATTAATCATCAACTTTCTGAAATCAACTCGGCAATGTTGAGTGGGGGACAAAAGCATTTTCTGATTGCAGTTTTTAATGATGCCTTCCTAAATATTTGCCAGTGATGTTTACTTAGGGTAAGAAGAACAGTTTTATGCATTGTCACTGTTTCAAACCTTCACTGGAAAATAACAGAAAAAGAATATGTGACTTTAGTTGTTATTTGGTGACATATAGGTAGATTCAGGTAGAGTTACCAGTAGATAAGTCGACCTAACTCAGAATCTACGCCGACTTATGTTTAAGCGTATGCTCAAACAGAGATGCGCTTAAACATATCTAAGATACGACGGCTTGCGCCGTCCTATCTTAGATTGCAATATTTTGGATGGCCGCTAGGTGGCGCTTCCATTGCGGTCGGCGTAGAATATGTAAATGAGTTGATACGCCGATTCACGAACGTACGACCGGCCGCCGCAGTCGATTTACGCCGTTTCCATAAGGTATTAGCAGGCCTAAAGTTATTCCACCTATTAGGTGGAATAACAATGTTAAAGTATGGCCGCCGTTCCCGCCGCGAGATTCAAATTTTTTACGTTGTTTGCGTAAGTCGTCCGCGAATCGGGATTTACGTTGTTTACGTCCACGTCGAAATCAATAGGCCCGTGCGGCGTACGTAGCCGCAATGCACACTGGGAAATGTAGGCGCCCGGCGCATGCGCAGTTCAAAAAACCCGCAAAAAACGTAAGGACAAGCCTTATTAGCATTAAATACGCCCCCCTTCCACACATTTGAATTAGGCGCCCTTACGCTCGCCCGCTTTAGTATACGCCGCCGTATATTAGCAGGCAAGTACATTGAGAATCATTACTAGCCTAGCTAATTTACGGCGGCGTAGCCTAAACAGGCTAAACTACGCCGCCGTAACTTTAATCCAATGTACCTGAATCTAGCTACTAGACTGTTGAGACTGCTGCTCCATGAAACATTTATAAATAAGAGCAAAAGCATAACCAGCACATCACAGGCTCAATCTAGAACCATTTATTAATCACAGCCAAAAAAATAAATAAAAAATGCAGCAATGCTTTGTAGCTTTAAACAGCCCCATTCATCAGACAAACAGTAACATTTCCACTGTTTGCCTGATGAACAGACAGTTTTAAGCACCAAAATGTTTCTGCTGTTTTTTGTTTGTGATTAATAAATGGCTCTAAATTGAGCTTGTGATGTGCTGATGACACATTTGTTCTTTAAGTTTCTGGACCATCTGAAGTGCACCATAATTCTTGTAATTTATGTTTGCAAGGCCTGTGAAACATGTATGTTTCCAAATATTAAAAGAAATATAGCGTCTTTAGATATTCAGGCTTTAATGCCATTTAGACCAGGTTCACCTGAACTCGCACGATTTCACTCCCGCCTGTCAGTCCCGATTTCGGACGCGATTACAGAGACATCTGTACAGGTTTCTGCACAGATGTCAATGTAAATCGCGGGCCGAAATCACAAAAAGTAGTACAGAAACGACTTTTTGAAATTGGTGCAGCGTCACAGATGCGGCATCGCACCGATCAGGCCGGTGCCGTTGCCGGCAATTGCCGCCGTTTTGACATGTCAAATCGTGTGTCAAAACGCACCAGTGTGAACTAGGGCTTAGGAAGTTTCTAAATTCTTTTTTTGTGCAGCCTCAAGTCTTAAATTGAAAAGGCAATGTCCCTCTTCTTGCTCTTAGCAGTTTATTTTATTTTGTGTACATGCACTGTGCAGTGTACACACCCATCTCATTTATCCTTGTATTTTGTATTTTGAGAATGGAGCCAGGACGATGTAACTTCAGCATGCATCATCCATGGCTCCCCACAAAAGTTTCTAGGTCCAGAAGACTGGCCAAATATGTCAGCAACAGCGATGGAGCAATAAGGAAGATGTCATATCACTGGAAAAGAGCACACTGACAGGCAAGTGAGCCATAATGTGATATTTTCACTTTATGGCAGGAACCAGTCTACCTAAAAGCAATAACGTTCTGCAGGCTAAAAGCTGTTCTCTTTTAATGGTCATTTGTATAATGAGTACTTAAAGCTCTAATAATAATTAAAATACCCTTTCACAAGGGAAATATTCCAACACATTCTCAGTAATGCCCATAGTGTTACCAGTCTAAATATAGGAATGACTCAAATATTGGGTTTAGTAGAAAGGTATTTGCAACTGTATCAGCTCTAAAAGACATGGAACAGCAAGATTAACCTCCAGATGTGGGGTAATATCCACTGGATCAATAAAGTTTGAAACATCTTGTAAATCTAAGCCAACAGCTGAGACTACAGTGCCTCAAAAAACAGTCTATTTAGACATATTCTACAGGTATTGTGAATCTGATATGGTGACAGGGCCACAAGTCAGCTTGATTTAAGATGAGTCAGGGACAGACTGTGTAGCCCCAGTGGCTAAATACAAATGGCTAAGAAGTCCCAATGAAGGTTTCTGTAGACGGAGGAGAACTTGGCCTCATCCAACTGAGGTGAGAAAGATTCCAATGATGATGAGCAGATAACAACTGGGGTCCCAGGTTTAAGATTACATGTGGCAGTTCCTTCTGGGGACACTAAACACCCCCAGAATTACTAGGGAAGTATGGGCTCGGGCCACCTGTGGCAGAAGGTCTGTCCTTTGTGTTTTTTAGCAAAGACATATTGCATCAGAGAAGTATGAACAGAACTTGGTCCAAGTGAGGCAAAGCCTTGGGTACTCACAAACCGAGACAGCTGGACCCGATTTTTTTACGCAGCCGAGGGTGACTGGGTCACTTTAAGCAGACAGTGGAAATAGACTGAAGATCCTTGTGCTACTTCAGAAGAAGAAACAACAGTGGAATGGTACTTTCTCCAACCTGAATAGTAGGAAAGATGAATGCGGAGCACAGCTTTTAGTATTTCAGCCTTAATCTTTTCCCCAGTAAAACCAATGGCAGTGGGAAGTTTGAAAATCACTCATTGGTGCAACGAGAGACGTATCTCCCAGGGCTTCAGTCTGACTGGCCTTACTCACTATGCGGCTCTTCAGATACAGGTACTGGGGCTGTGTCTGGACCTGCAAACTGTGCCACAGCTATCTAACACAGTACACTCAGGTGTGAAAAGTCCCATAATGAAGAGACCTGTGCCTAAAGGTCGCATTCCAGACTGGCTCACACACCCAGTTCAATTGGGTCTGATTATGGCCTTCCAAACTAGGCTGAGGAAATGTTGATCTGGATAGCTGCTATAGAGATGCCAACTCAAGCAGTAGTGTTAGTGAGGAATCATAAATGAGCTCACAGATAATAAAAAGCCACAAAGTAAAGAAGATGAAGAACATATAGACTTTTTTTCCGCAGAGCTGAAGAAAGGGGTCCAACCTCCTAGAACACTAGCAAAAAACTGAAGCATGCTGTGTAGAGGTCAAGAGGTCATACAGACTGGTTTACAATTTTTCTGTTTGCCAGTGTCCAAACTTCCTGTAAGTGACAGTCCCACAGTAAACAAGAAAACAAATAGATGGATTTTTTATGAAATACTGCCATAACAAAGAAATCTAGTCAAAGCAAAAGTTTCAATAATTAAAGGATCAGTACAGGCGGTCCCCTAGATACAAACATCCGACTTACAAACGACTCCTACTTACAAACGGAGGGAGACAACAGGAAGTGAGAGGAAATCTACCCCTAAGAAATTCACTCCTTCAAGAGTTATTATGGCAAAAAGATGTCTCCACTGATGCTTTGTCACCAAGGCTTATTCCACAATAACCCAAATTTTCTAAATCCAGTTGTCATTGGGACAGAAAGTGAGGTGAAATCTTCTGAGCAGATTCAACTTAAGAACAAACCTACAGACTCAATCTTGTTTGTAACCCGGGGACTGCATGTATATGACAAAAGAAAGTGAAATCTGAATTAAAGTTAAAGGAAACATGTACTGAAAGAATATAAAGGTTGTTATTGCTGACCCTTACTTCTAAAATGACTGGTTGTCTTGCAGTTTTTGTAGAAGATCTTTATTTCTTGGTGTATTTGTTCTTTTGCCCCCACAAAGTTAAATAGTAGACTTCACTCTATATCTGAGACATTTTTTTATTATTTTCCTAGATCTTAATAATCACTTATATGTCTCTTTCTATATTATTGCTACATCAGATTTCAATTTCTCTTAATATTTTCTTGCCTACTTCTAACTTCTCTTGTTATATTATATACTGTTTATACACACACACACACACACATATATATATACCAAATATACCAGCAGGTGAAAAAGTGAGTAAGTGATGTGCACATAAATAACTGCTATTATAAATGCTGCTATTTAAAAAACAATATAAACAAACAGGTGAATAAATAAATAAGTGATAATACCTTTTTCACAGTAGCACTAATACTAATGTATTAACAACTCAAAAACAGGTTAACAAAATGTGTCCAAACACATCTATTCATGAATAAATGTTCATGAAAGAAATTTGAAAATATCTTGCAATTCCACATAAAACATAAATGACAGTCCTCCTGAAAAGTGCAAAAGATGTGCAAAAATTATATTAACACCAATTTCTCCACCACAGTGAGAAAGCTCCCTTAAGAAACAGACTCACCGAATGCTGTTGCCATTTACTCTAGTGTTTGGCAAATAAGTTTAAGGATTATATTAAAGACCCCCTGTGATAAGGTCGGAAGTGACAAAATGAGTCGGAGCGTGGCTACACGGCAAATGTATGCTGAGGACGGAAGGCGATCTGATGCTCAGCAAGTGAAGGAGTGGTGAGATTGCAGCACAGTGCCTCCCGGAATGTCCTGTACCATGTAACACAAAGGCTTGTTTAACTTGTATTTGATTTTATAATCGGGCATTTTAACAGGAGTTTGGCATTTCCAGCAGCACTTCAATATAAACCCTGAGCTTATTTGCCAAACACAGCATTTGGTGAGCCTGTTTCTTAAGGGAGCTGAACTCCCATTTCTCACTGTGGTGGAGGAATTTTTGCACATCTTTTGCACTGTTCAAGAGGACTGTCGTTTAAGTGGAATTGCAAGATATTTTCATTTTTTTTATATGGAAATTTATTTATGAATAGATGTGTTTGAGTTGTTAATGAATTTTATATGAGCACTACTGTGAAAAAGTTATTATCACTTATTTTTTTTCATTTGTTGGTTTATATTGTTTTTTTAAATAGCAGAACTATTAATCCTAAATATATTTTTTTGGTGTTTTAAGTACAGTTCTTATTATAGATTGTTTTATATATATATATATATATATATATATATATATATATATATACAGATATATCTATATCTATATATAATATATCTATATCTATCTCTTTCCCTCTCTCTCTCTCTCTCTCTCTCTAAATATATATATATATTTACACATTTGTCACTCACTGCTAATTTAATTTTGTACCCTTATGTACCAACTACCAACTACCAACATGTTTCACTCCTATTATGACTTCATCAGGGCACAGTGTAAGTGAAGCATGGTGCTTGGTTTGTGCAAAGTAAGGGCCATTGCAAAACCTGAGCACCATGCACAAGGGCACACAATTATATTAGCAGTGACCAGCAGTGACCAGCAAATGTGGATGTATTGAAAAGTGAGAAGATAAGAGATCAGAAGTAGAAGAGTTATTAAGTCTGAGGAAAATCATCAAGAAGTGAAATCTGCTAACAAACATGACTGCATAGAAAGATCAATAAGGCACTAAAAAACAGATATACTGATGAAAAACTAAGATATTCTACAAATGAGAGTGAAAGTAAGAGATAGTTAAGAACTTATTATAATGAGCTATAGTTAAATGCTAGAACAAAGAGAAGGAAGCAGCACATCAGATCAATGAAAATATACTGTATGTACATATTTTCCAGTTTTTGAAGGATAGTAAAGCACATCACTTCAACAGAAGAGATAGAAGAGATATATTGTACTTATGATACAGATTTGCAAATTCAGTTGCTTATAAGGGAATGTGATTGGCATTTCTTCTTGATGCCTAATGGCTGTAAAGACAAACCTTATAGAGAGTCTGTTAATTTGATTCAGGTAAGACATGACCCATAGACTCGCATCCAGATATTGTAGGTGCAGTGACAGTATCTGGATGCCAGTAGAAAGAACTAGAAAGGAAACTACTATGTGTGCCCATATTTATATTTACACAATACAAAGAATACAATTTTTTTTTTTTTTTTGTTATTAGTCAGATGACTAACAAAAGTAACTGTGTCTATAAGGCTAAATTATGGGAACGTTAAGGTTAACATAGATATCTCTGGAATTTTCATTTGCTCCTGGTTTTCAAAGCAAGAGAATGACATTAGGGAGAATTGACTTTAATAATGCCTATAACATTTTAAATGCTATCTTTCTGCTGCAATAGTTCCTAATTAGCCCATAAACATTGGTTAACAAATAACTTTATTACTTTATAAATATTTCTCATATTTTTTAATTCAAATGTATAAATATTTATGTAGATGTATGTAAATGATTTGAGCTACACCATAGCAATTCCTTTCAGCAAACAACCACATTTATATACAGTAAAAACACAATACATTTTTACTACACTAACAATTTTTTCACTATTTTATATATAATTTGTATAAGTTTTCTTTCTCTATAAAAATTTGCCAGTTAATAATCAACACTTTTTTTTTTTTATGCGTACAGTATAAAACTTTATTTTATTATTGAGCATTTCTAATTGATTTATGGCTAGCACCACCATTTGAACATGTGACATGTTATTTCCATATTTGGCCCAGAACATGTTGCGAAGCAAACCCCTCCAAACCCAGAGCGCCCCCCTTTCACAGCCGCTGTCACTTTTAAAACTGGCATGGCTGTGCAGGGCTTCGTCCACACAGTCACGTCCTTCATTCACAGACATTTTTAAATAAACGGACTACAAGCCCTATCTGCGTCCATAGGAAACAGACTTGTGGTTATCAATGGAATACAAGTGTAGTAATCACCACACCTGTAGTCCATTGACACATCCGTCAGCCAAGTAACTGAAAGCCCATACATCGTTACAGGCAGCGAACTGGAGGAGGCATTGCAGGAGCCTGACATTGCACCCGCGATCCACTGACACCGGTGCAATTCTGTGCAGGTTTGTGTGTAAAAAAATAATACATTAAAAAAATTTCCTGAAAGAATATGTTCATTTATTATTTTATAACCTAACCTTTAAGGCATTTCTTTCCAATTTTAGGAAGTACCACACCCTTTTAGGGTACACGCACATGGATGGTGATGGCACAAGGGATCTTTATCGTTAAATTTGGGAAAATGCAGGGAGCTCTTGTGTTTAGAGCTTCCTTGTGCCCCATGCGCATGTACCCTTACATACACATGATGGATAAATGTATATTATTTAAGCACCACTTTCGGAGTTGCTACTTGACATTTGCCATGCATATTTGAGGGGAGAGAATTAGACAAAGACAATTACAGCATCAAAACAATATAAAGTACAATTAGTACATTACACATTCTTTAAATAATTGACTATTTAAAATAATTAGCTTAGGGTTGATCACACTATATGTTTTACAAACATGCAACACATAATGTGTGATATTTGAATATATTGGAGTTATATAACGTGCCTGCAGTATGTTTTTGAAAATAGTAGGGTTGTCCCGATACGATACTAGTATCGGTATCGGGAGCGATACAGAGCATTTGCGCGAGTACTTGTACTCGCGCAAATGCTCTCGATGCTTCCCTGATACTTTTTTTTTCCATTATGTAGAGTGGCCGGAGAGAAGTCAGTTTCTGGGGAAGGCAGGAGAGGGCGGGCAGCACATGCTGGGGGGGGGTGTCGGGCCGGTGCTCCCCTTCCGCGACTGAAGAGGACAGCGTGGAGACAGCGGGCGGCATGGCGGTGACAGGGAGGCAGTGACATACAGGCTGAAGCCTGGCTTTGCGGGGGGGGGGGGGTAGCCGAGCAGACCGGACTGGGTGTAACAAAATGTCTGCTGCTGCAGCGGAGTGCAGGGTGTACCAAGATGGGTGTTTTTTTTTTATAAACTCAGTGTCATTTTTCGCAGCATTTTAGTGCCAGCCCTTTGTCAGTGCAATTAGTGCCCACAAGTGCCACCTATCAGTGCAATTAGTGCCATCTATCAGTGCCCACAAGTGCCACCTATCAGTGCAATTAGTGCCATCTATCAGTGCCCACAAGTGCTACCTATCGGTGCAATTAGTTCCATCTATCAGTGCCCACAAGTGCCACCTATCAGTGAAATTAGTGCCATCTATCAGTGCCCACAAGTGCCACCTATCAGTGCAATTAGTGCCATCTATCAGTGCCCACAAGTGCCACCTATTAGTGCAATAAGTGCCATCTATCAGTGCCCACAAGTGCTGCCTATCAGTGCAATTAGTGCCATCTATCAGTGCCCACAAGTGCCACCTATTAGTGCAATAAGTGCCATCTATCAGTGCCCACAAGTGCCGCCTATCAGTGCAATTAGTGTCCTCTATCAGTGCCCACACGTGCCACCTATCAGTGAAATTAGTGCCATCTATCAGTGCCCACAAGTGCCACCTATCAGTGCAATTAGTGCCATCTATCAGTGTCCACAAGTGCCACCTATCAGTGCAATTAGTGCCATCTATCAGTGCCCACAAGTGCCACCTATCAGTGCAATTAGTGCCATCTATCAGTGCCCGCAAGTGCTGCCTATCAGTGCCAGCCACCTGTCAGTGCCACCTATCAGTCCCCATCTGTCAAACTGCCACATGACAATGAAAAAAAGTATGGGTATTCGGTGTCGGCGAGTACTTGGAAAATAGTATCTGTCTTAAAAAAGTGGTATGGGGACAACCCTAGAAAATAGCATTTTTTAGTTTTCCAAATTCAATTTCCAGTTCAATGCTAAGATACCTACATAACCCGTGGATAACACAAAGGGACTTTATTTTTCTAAAGGAGAACATTTCGAATATTTTCAACGCTGAAGGATTATTCATACAAATGATATTCTCCTACATTGAAACTAATGGAATGTGCACTCAAAAAACACAAGCGTGACTATTATGAAAGAACAAGAGAGTTGAAGTTCACAAAAAACCCTGAAACTACTAAATATTGAAAATGACGTTAATGGCATAATTTACTTTTTACTATTAAAGCTGTAATCACTCAACTCTTTCCTCCTTTCGGGGTTTTTTGAGTTTTATTCTGAATACATCGATACTCTTCACAATAAGCATAACCACATTCTTCTTCAAGCCAAGCTACAAGGTACATATCACACAGCAGTTTGCATGGAAATCACATTAATCCCTGACCCCTAAACAAGCTTGCATTTTGATGTCTATACTGTAATTAAACACATTAGGGCCAACTAGCACTACAGCACCTTTTCTGTTTGGCGTATGGGAGGAAAACAAGGCACCTGAAGAAACCCCAAGCAAACACCAGAAGAATATGCAAATCTTTGCAAATAGGACATTCGGTAGAAATGTAACTTGAAACTGTCAGGTCATCTGTAGCCAGGTGACAAGTGCACCCCGTTGGGGTCAGTGATGCACCACAGGGTAGTGAACCCTATGGCCGTCTGCTGCAATCAGAGAGGAAGCGTGAGCCCAAAATTCCCCAGGGCGTGGAGTCTAAGATCCAGCTTTGTGTTCACCAGAGCCTCTGGTGGTGAGGATGGCCTTCGCTGCAGCTGGATCCAGGTCGCGACCCCTGGGGTCCCCAAGGTCACGCTCCGCAGGGAGAGAGGCGAAGTAGCAACCAGGACAAGCGATAGTTATGGGTAAGCCAAGGTTGGGGCAACTGACAGACAAGGGTAAACAAGGAACAAACCAAGGGTCAGGGAACCAGGCAAACAGGAGAAGTCAGAGACAGGCCAAGGTCGGTACACAGGAAGGTAAACGTAACAGCACAGGTTGAACAGCACTGCAGACCTGTAGTGCAACAGTTAATATAGACTTCCTGGGATGGCCTGGGTGGGGCCATACAGGGAGGAAGGTGATAAAAGACAGCCAGAAAGAGGGTCAGGCCTCTAATGGACACATGAGACAGGTAAGCTGCCAGACTTTATTGCATAACCATGACAGAAGCTCCACTTCAACAAAGTGATAGTGCTTACTGCCCTGCAGAAGTATTTTATTTATTTATTTTAGGTAATTATATAACGTCGTCAATTTACGCAGCACTTTACACATTTACATCAGTCCCTGCCCCCAAGGAACTTACAATCTATTAAAGCATAAGCATACAAGGATAAATTTAGACAGGAGTCAATTAACCTACCAGCATGTCTTTGTAATGTAGGAAAAAGTACCCAAAGGATATCCACACAGGTACAGGGAGAACTTGAAAACTCCAGGCAGGTAAGGTCATGGTTGGGATTCAAATCAATGTACAAGTACAAGGTCTATATGTGTCTATGACAAGCCTTGATCTACTTTTATCTAGTAAGTGCATTTTAATTGCTTTGTATGCCTTCTTAAATAAATCGCTACACCTAGATGTGGGCACCCTCTTGTGTTTGTTTTTTCATGCAGGAAAACGGTTCATGCACCATTTTTAAACCGCAGTGGCTGATAAATGCGATTTCCCAGGGGCTCCCACATCTGCAAAAGCACTGAATTTTTAGATGTGTGGGAGTGCCAAGAATAAATGGCAGCCCCACGTTGTTGTAAAGAGCAGCATGTTTTAGCTGCAGGTGTTTGCGGGTGCGGAACAGCTGCACCTGCAACCACTCGCATTAGTGTGAACCTAGACATAGACTGGGGTGCCTTGAGACTGAATATGCTTTTAAAGGGTGCCTTGACTGAAAAGAGGTTGAGAAACACTGCCCTATGGGATTGAAGTCACCAGATATATAGTAGATGACCGGTTAAATCAATGAACTAGTCTATGACACACTTGTTTATACACATTGTGCTCATAAGTTTACATACCCTGGCAGAATTTATAATTTCTTGCCCATTTTTCAGAGAATATGAATGATAACACAAAAAACTTTACTTTCACTCATGGCTAGTGTTTGGCTGAAGCCATTTATTATCAATTAACTCTTTTTAAATCATAATGACAACATAAACTTCCCAAATGACCCTAATCAAAAGTTTACATACCCCATTTCTTAATGCCGTGTATTGGCCCCTTTAACATCAATGACAGCTTGGAGTCTTTTGTGGTATTTGTGGATGAGGCCCTTTATATTCTCAGATGGTAAAGCTGCCCATTCCTCTTGGCAAAAGGCCTCCAGTTCCTGTAAATTCTTGGGCTGTCTTGCATGAACTGCATGTTTGAGATCTCCCCAGAGTGGCTTAATGATATTGAGGTCAGAAGACTGAGATGGCCACTCCAGAACCTTCACTTTATTATGCTATAGCCAATGACAGGTCTACTTGGCCTTGTGTTTTAAATCATTGTCATATTGCAATGTCCAAGTACATCCCATGCGCAGCTCCTGGTTGATGAATGCAAATGTTCCTGCAGTATTTTTTGATAACATACTACTGCATTCATCTTGCCATCAATTTGACCAAATTTCCTGTGCCTTTGTAGCTCACACATCCCCAAAACATCAGTGCTCCACCTCCGTACCTTTCATCATAGGACTTGTTGACTCAATTGGCTCAGTTTTGGTCTCATCACTCCAAAGGACTTTGTGCCAGAAGGTTTGAGGCTTGTCTCTGTGCTGTTTGGCGTATTGTAAGCGGGATACTTTGTGGCATTTGCTTAGCAATGGCTTTCTTTTAGCGACTCAACCATGCAGCCCACCTTTCTTCAAGTGCTTCCTTATTGTGCATATTGAAACAGCAATGCCACATGTTTTGAGAGAGTCCTGTATTTCATCTGAAGTTATTTGTGTTTTTTTTTCTTTGCATCCCGAACAAATTTCCTGGCAGTTGTGGCTGAAATTTTAGTTGGTCTACCTGACCGTGGTTTGGTTTCAACAGAACCTCTCATTTTCCACTTCTTGATTATAGTTTGAACACTGCTGATTGGCATTCTCAATTCCTTGGAAATCTTTATACATCCCTTTCCTGTTTTATACAGTTTAAAGCGGAGTTCCGCCGAAATAAAATATATTTAGACCCCATTCATACCTGAGTGTTTTGTAGCTTGAAGCCTGAAGCTACAAAAGGCTGGAGGGGAAAAAATCTAGTATTCTCTATGGAGATGGTTCACATCTCCACTCCAAAACGCCTGAAGCCAGAAGCTCCAAAACACCTGAAACTCAAACAAGTTCTGGGACTTTTTTTTAGGCAGATTTGGGTGTTTTTCTGCTTTTTACATTTGTGACCTTTTGACCTGTACAAAATCATGGCACAAACGCGCTAAAAAACGCTGCAAAATTGTGGCAAAATCGCAGTAAGATTGTGTGATTTTCTGCCTGAAAACGCTATGCTCAGGTGTGAATGGGGCCTAAGTCATCAGCTACAATTACTGCAGCTGCTGACTTTTAATATATGGACACTTACCTGTCCAGGGCACCAGGTCCCAAGCCGATTTGTCCCTCGGCTCTCGGTGCTGCCCCCGCCATATTCAGTAAGGGAAATTAGGAAGTGAAGCCCTGTGGCTTCACTTCCGGGTTCCCTACTGCTCATGTGCGAGTCGCTCTGCGCAATCACACTGGTCCTTGCTGTCTTCTGGGACCTGTGTGTCTCCCAGAAGACAGCGGGGGGGGGGACAGAGTAGGCACCGGAAGTGGTGTAGGTCATCATGGTGATCTATGCCCAGAAGTGAGAGCAAATACCTGTATTACACAGGTATCTGCTCCCTCCTCCCCCTTGAAAGGTGCCAAATGTGACACTGGAGGGGGGGAGGATTCCAAAAAGCGTAAGTTCCATTTTTGGGTGGAACTCCGCTTTAACTACCCTTTCCCACAGGTCCTTTGACAATTCTTTTGCTTTCCCCTTGACTCAGAATCCAGAAACGTCAGTGCAGCACTGGATGAAAGATGCAAGGGTCTGTCAGAAGTCCAGAAACACATTGACCTTTTATACACACACACACTAATTACAAGCAAACAGATCACAGATGAGGGTAGTTACCTTTAATAGCCATTCAAACCTTGTTGTGTCAACTTGTGTGCATGTTATCAGGCTAAAATCACCAGGGTATGTAGACTTTTGATCAGGGTCATTTGGGTAGTTTCTGTTGCCATAATGATTTTAAAAACAGTTGATTGTTAATAAATGACTTCAGCCAAACACTAACCATGAGTGTAAGAAATGTTTTTGTGTTATCATTCATATTTTCTGAAAAATGGCCAAGAAATCATACATTCTGACAGGGTATGTAAACTTATGAGTACAATTGTGTATATATATATATATATATATATATATATATATATATATATATATATATATATATATAAATATATATATATATATATATATATATATATATGTCCAGTCTGGTCTCTTTCCACCACAAGTAATAATTTATATATCTTAAATGAATCCGTGAGGCAGAAAAAGTGATCATAGTGCAGCAATGTTTATTAATTAAAGGAGGAGGCAGATGCACAATAGGTGGAATCTCTGGAGCTTTGAGATACGCTCCTACTATGTCATACTGAGTAATCTTGTCCCTAGTGCTGGGAAATAACTTGCATCGTGTAAGTCTTTTAATCGTATGTATTTTATGATTGATAAATGTTGCTGCACCATAATTGCTTTTCTGCCTCCTATGTTCATTGAGGATATATGTACTATCACATGAGGAATAAGGAGAGCAGAACAGATGTTATTTAAAAAAAGTGTTTCATAGACCAGCTTATTGATTTAACTGGTCCTCCATATCTAATGAGTTCAATTGCAACTTGTCATAGTGGAACAGAAGGGTTTTATTTTAAAGAGAAGGAGTCTTGATTTATATAAGATCATGGAGGCAATTTTTGTTTTTACTATTTTCCACTTTAAATGTATTCTTTTTCAAATTTTTGTATTTTTGTAAAGTTTTATGTAACATATATAAATTATATTTTACTCATATTAGATTTGATTTATTTAATTATTTATTAATGTATTGCTTTTACACAAAGTGCTTTTTTTTTTATTTGATCTTTTTTTTTATATTAATTGATAACATGAATACAGCTGCTAGTGGCATATTAGTGTATTCATTTTTAGTGCAGATATTTTTATTTTTTTATGGAAATATCTGTAAAAGTTCATCTTAAAGGAAATAAATAGATACAGGTTGCTTCTAAATCCAATGAATGGCCTATTTCATATTTTTAGTTGTTATAGTAAAGATAATGGGGCAGATTCACGTACCTCGGCGCATCTTTCCGCCGGGCGTAGCATATCTAAGATACACTACGCCGCCGTAACTTAGTTTTTTTTTCCGAATCCTCAAAGAATTTGCGCCGTAAGTTACGGCGGCGTAGCGTATCTTTGGCGGCGTAAGGGCGCGGAATTCAATTCGATGTGATGGGGGCGTGTTTTATGTAAATACGTTGTGACCCGACGTAAACGGCATTTTTTTTGAACGGCGCATGCGCCGTCCGTGGGGGTATCCCAGTGCGCATGCTCGAAATTAAACCGGAACAAGCCAATGCTTATGACGGTGACGTCATTCTTCGTAAATCCCTATTCGCGAACGACTTACGCAAACGACGTAAAAAATTCAAAATGCGAGGCGGGAACGACGGCCATACTTAACATTTAGTACGCCACCATATACCAGGGGTAACTATACGCCGGAAAAAGCCGAACGCAAAAAACGTAAAAAAAAGCGCCAGCCGGACGTACGTTCGTGGATCGCCGTAACTAGCTAATTTGCATACTCGATGCGGAATTCAACGGAAACGCCACCTAACGGCCGCCGAAAAAATGCACCTAAGATCCAACGGCATACTAAGACGTACGCCTGTCAGATCGATCCCAGATGCCGTCGTATCTTGTTTTGTGGATACAAAACAAAGATACGACGCGGGAACTTTGAAATTACGCGGCGTATCAATAGATACACCAGCGTAATTTCTTTGTGGATCTGCCCCAATATGTGTAACTGAATCTAGGGTTCATGCTTTCTTAGAAATTATGGCAGAAATTAGTGAACTTTAAGTCTACGCAAAAAAAAAGATTATAAAAATTAACTCTTTATGATTAGTTCTGTACCACAATAAGAGAAGAATAAACTATTAAATCTATAATTTTACAAAGGAATACAAAGCGATAGAAGATTTAAAACATAATATTTAGGTTAATTGGAGACTGGGGATACAGCCAGATTAAGCAGCATTAGAAAATAATTGTATTACAATTTTGTACATTAACATCTGAATCTGCAAGTGATCTGTGGCATTGCTCATGTAATCAGAAAATACCAGAAGCTCCAATGCCTAGGGTACAATGTGAACATCTCCTTAATGTGTCTCATGCTTTTTACTTAATTCATCTAATATTGTAATGAATATCCGTGCATAGAAAATTACAGGGACCAAAATCGCAGTTGGCACTGAACCTGCTTTATCTGTATAATTGCTCAGAAATCATCAGTGAATAGTTTGTTACTTCTAAATAAAAGCAGTATAAAGGTGAATTTTACAATATCCCATACAGTGTGTGTAGATTATAATGAGAAAATGTACAATATGATTAAAGGTTTTACATGAATAAATAAATACCGTATTTGTCGGCATATAACACGCGCCGGCGTGTAACACGCACCCCAAGTTTAGGAGGGAATTTTAAGGAAATTTTTTTTTAGGAGGGAAGTTTAAGCATCGTTGCAGAATGATCAGTGTCCATCTGCAGCCTTGCCCAGTGTCATTTGCAGCCTTGCCCAGTGTCATTGCAGCCTTGCCCAGTGTCATTTGCAGCCTTGCTCAGTGTCCTTGCAGCCTTGCCTAGTGTCCTTGCAGCCTTGCCTAGTGTCCTTGCAGCCTTGCCCAGTGTCCTTGCAGAGTTGCCTAGTGTCCTTGCAGCCTTGCCTAGTGTCCTTGCAGCCTTGCCCAGTGTCCTTGCAGCCTTGCCCAGTGTCCTTGCAGCATGATCGTTTAAAATTACCGTTGCGGCACCGAGATAGACAGAACCATATGTCCTGTGTACTCGGCTGTACTTGGCTCCTCTGGCAGTCCTGCCCCTTGGCCAGGCTACTATGATGGACATAACACAGGTCCAATGGCGGGACTGGGCGTGACTGCAAGTGGAGCCTAGCCTAGCCGAGTGCACAGTACACTCAGCTATGTGTATATTGGCGGCGCTCGCTCCTCTTCCCCTCACAGACAGCGGGAAACAGCGTATAACATGCACCCAGGATTACCCCCTGATTTTAAGGGGAAAAAAGTGCGTATTATACGCCAATAAATACAGTATATGAATACATAAATACAAAGTAATCATTGTAAGCAACCCTGCCAGCGTTAAATGGTTTGTTTCGTCAATGTAACTGATGCTGAAGAGATTGTTCCTTTGAAAAAAAAATTACTTACAAGCTGGATAACCAGATGAAAATTAGAGAAAGAAAGCCTAAAAAGAAAACAAATGCAGCCATCACATCTAAGGCCACGTACACATGAGGAGACATGTCCGATGAAAACGGTCCGCGGACACACCATCAGACCAAAATCCCAGCGGACAGAGAATGCGATGACGTAGAAGACACTGACGTTCTCAAACACGGAAGTGCAATGCTTCCACGCATGCGTCGAATCAATTCGACGGATGCGCGGGATTTCGGGACGCTGGTTACATGCCATAACCAGCGGACATGTCCGATTAGGTGTACTAACCATCGGACATGTCCGACGGACATGTTTCCAGCGGACAAATTTCTTAGCATGCTAAGAAACTTTTGTCCGCTGGAAACCTGTCCGCTAGGCCGTACACACGGTCGGACATGTCCGCGGAAACTGGTCCGCGGACCAGTTTCAGCGTACATGTTCGACCGTGTGTACGCGGCCTAAGAATTAGTAAGCTGCAATATAATACATTTTTTTGGGGGGTTTAATTACGGAATGTAGGGAATTGTTAAAACCCTCTGTCAAGTTTGTTTATCTGTGTCCCATTGGGAAGATTTTTCCAAATTTTCTATCTCAAAGCTCAATGGGAATTAGAAGGAAAACACTCTGGAGTAAAACAAACCCTCAGACAGTTGACAACTGAACATGTTAGGCCAGTAAGACAGACGTCCATTCAAATGGTCCTTTCAGTCTCCAAGTCTTGAGAGGCGAAAATAGTAAAACTGTATTTACACTTTAATACTTATTGAGTGTTTACATTAAAGGCGTCCCAATGCAAAAGTATTGGGACGCCTGCCTTTACACGCATATAAACTTCAATGGCATCCCAGTCTCAGTCCATAGTGTTCAATATTGAGTTGGCACTGTGCTTTGTGCAGTGGTCCAAATCATTTGGTGGAGGGGGGATTATGGTGTGAGGTTGTTTTTCAGAGGTTGGGCTTGGCCCCTTGGTTCCATTGAAGGGAACTCTTAAGGGGTTGGCATACAAATACTTTTTTGATAATTTCATGCTTCCAACTTTGTAGGATCAGTTTGGGGATGGCCCTTTCTTGTTTCAACATGACTGCCCATCAGTGCACAAAGCAAGGTTTATAAAAGACATGGATGAGCGAGTTTGGGGTGGAGGAACTTGACTTGGCTTGTACAGAGTCCTGACCTCAACCCGAAAGAACACCTTTGGGATGAATTAGAGCGGAGACTGTGAGCCAGACCTTCTCATCCAGATCAGTGCCTCACCTCATAAATGCACTTATGAAAGAATGGTCAAACATTCCCACAGACACACTCCTAAACCTGGTGGAAAGCCTTCCCAGAAGAGTTGAAGCTGTTATAGATGCAAAGGGTGGGCCAACTCAATATTGAACCCTACGGACTAAGACTGGTAGACCATTAAAGTTCATGTGCGTGTAAAGGCAGGATTCACAACACTTTTGATAATGTAGTATACATCTAATGAAAATGCAAACCCCCTCTGCCCCACCCCAATATTTTTTTCTCATAATAGCATCCCAATGTATTCAGTAAGGCAGTGCAAAGTGCAATAACCCATTGCATCCGGCCAGATTAAACATTTTATCAGAACTATAAAATAGAATTTGCTATTGGATGCTGTGAGCCATTACTCTTTGCACTTTGGTGTCATTGGCTACTTTGGTCTATTACACTTTGCTGTATTTGGCTGCTATAAACTATTACACTTTGCACCTTGCTATTATTATTGACACTTTGATGTCAGTGGCTGCTTTTAGCTACAGTATAACAGTTTGTTCCTTACTATCTGCCTTTTTTTAAGTCCACGAATATTTAGGAAAACACTTGTTAGACTCCTAGCTGAAAATCCTTATTATAAGGTCTTCATAGCTTCAGGGAAACAAGCTGAACACACCAATATTACTTCTCAGCGTGCTATTCAAATTAGTGTTGCTCACGAATATTCGCATTGCGAATATTCGACTCGAATATAGCATATTCGAGAAATCGCGCTATATTTCGAAATTCGCGGTGAATATTCGCAATTCCGAATATTCGATTTTTTACAATTTTTTTTTTGAATCAGATCACATCCTAGATATCTCCATCGACGTCTAAAAGCATTGCTGGTATCATTAGAGACCCTGGGCCGAGTAGCTGAAGCGTTCATTGAATTTTCCAGAAAGATCGCAATGCGATTATTCGGCAAACGCAATATCGCGCGATTATTTTCCTCGCCCCGATCTTCCGCATCAGAGCGATTTTTACAGTTTCATTTTTAAAACAGATCACATCCTAGTGATCTCCATAGACGTCTGAAAGCATTGCTGGTATGATTAGAGCCATTGGGCCGAGTAGCTGAAGCGATCATTTTATATTGCCGAATATTCGCAATGCGAATATTCGGCAATAGGAATATTGCGCGATTATTTGCTCCGCCCTTTTGCATCAGAGCCAATCAGAGTTCTCCTTCCACACTCGTCACAGGTTAGCAACCAATAGGAACCTGCCTGCATGGACATTATATAAGCTCACTCCCAGCACCATTTCATTGCAGATTCAGAAGCTGGCTATTGAGTGTGGAGGCTGTTTCTGTGTTCCTGGTTTCCTGTGTCTTTGTTCTTGATTGATTTAGATCATCACCAGCATTGCTATTTAGTGATTCCAGTGGATCTTTTCCAGTATATCAACTGCTTTTTTCAAAGCAATAGACCCAAGAGCTTTTTTCAAAGCTACGTTTTGTGCTGTTTTGTGCTGTTTTTTTCATTTGTGTTACTGTTTGATCCTGCAATCCTCCCTGTTCAGTTATATTTGCAAGAGATTTCAGAACACATTTTGCTGAGCTTTATAAAAGAGCTTTTCTAAAAGCTAAGTTTTGTTCATCTTGTGTTACTGTTAGATCTTGCAGGTTCGCTGTTCAGTGATATTTGATAGGCATCTCAGTTCAAATTTTGTTTAGTTTTCCCTAAAGAGCTTTTATAAAAGCTAAGTTTTGTGTTCAGTTTAGTTAAATTTTGTGTAGTAAGTGTACACACTGTTAGTGTACATTTATTTCATCTAGCTTAGCTTAGTGTGTGTTTAGTGTCTGTGTTTTGTGTTTAAAAAAAAAAAAAAAAAAAAAAGTTAGTGTTTGTTTAGTGCTTTTTTTTTTTTTCTTTAATTTTGTAGTCCTTGTCTGGTGTACTACTTTTCTTATAGTTTAGTAGCTGTCTGTGTACGTCTTTGTCTGCGTGCCTGTCTTGTAAAAAAAACACAAAAACACATTTTGTTCACATTTTCCCCCCCAATAAAGTTTAACCCCCCCACACACATATCAGCAATAATGAGCGGCATCCGTGGCCGTGGCAGCAGGGGTAGGGGAGTTACTCCCAGTGCTGGATCGCTGCCAGCACGGGGTACCTCTCGTGCCCCTACTAGTGGTAGAGGATCGGGTGCAAGGGGAGTACGCCTGATCCGGGAGTTCTTCCCATCGGGCAGCCGCCCGATATTGCCATCTCAGGCTCAAGTAGTGGTGGACTACATGGGGCACAGCAGTGCCACTGAGTCGTCGGTCCCGACTCACAGTAGTACCACCATTACACCGTTGCCTGTACTACCCCCCCCCCCCAGCCCCCAAGAGTCCAGCATCTTACTGTTCGACAGCGACAGTGATAGGGATCTCTTGGGGGAGGCCATGCATCAGGCAGACCTCCAGCTCTGTCCTGATGGTCAGGACCTTTTTGAAGGGATGGATGAGGAGGATGGGATACCTGCTGGCAGTATCCCAGAGACATCCCTTCAAACTGGTGCTGCTGTTTTGGTGCAGGAAACAGCAGCACCTAGTCAGACCCAGGCGTGGGTGAGGGGACAGCGGAGCCAGGCTAGAGGCTCCATGTCACGTGGTTCCCTCAGACCAACACATCTCAGCCCTTGGTCTGACATCTCTGGGGGCGAAGAGGGTGACCCATCATGGTTGCCATCTGACGCGTCGGCTCACTACGTCAGTGACGACGGGGAAGGTAGGCACCCTGGTGAAACGGTGCGCCAGGTCACCACCAGGGAGACCATCGTCAGGGTCTCCACTGGTGATGGCAGCAGGAGGTGTCAGGAGGAGGAGCAGCAGCAGCAGCAGCAGCAGCAGGCAGCTCCACCTGTGCGCACCGAATCCCAGCAGGTGCAAGTAAGCGTCACCCCATCTGACAGGAGGGCGGTGCTGAAGTCACCTGTCTGGAATTTCTTTACCCTGGTGGCAGACAACCCTACCGTGGCCATCTGCCGGATTTGTAAAGTGAGGGTGAAGAGAGGGAAGTGTTTGGCTCGGGTGGGTACCACAGCCCTGAACCAGCACCTGAGGATAAACCACTGGGCGTTGTATGACGAGATGAAGCGTGGTGGTGGTAGCAGCGCCACCACCACAAGTGAGCAGGGTACAGCAGCCCCTGCCACATCTTCATCTGTTTCCAGCAGGTCATGCCCCCCCGCTCCCTCTAGTAGAGGTACTGGTACCGGCAGCCAGACCTCTACTTCCACAGCACCCTCCACGTCTGTGTCCCGCACTGCCGTCCGGCGCCAGGCGTCGATTTCAGACGCCTTTGACCGCACCACTCCCTTCCCCCCTGGAGACCGACGTGTGCGTTCCCTCAATGGGCTCCTGGCAAGGGTTATTGCCCAACATCTGCTGCCCTTCAACATAGTTGACAGCAACCCCTTCAGGCAGATGTTGGAGCAGGCCCAACCCCAATGGCGTGTCCCCAGCCGCCATTTCTTTGCCAGGACTGGTGTCCCTGCCCTACACCAGCACATTGTGCAGAATGTAACCCTGTCGCTGGATCACGCTGTCAGCGACAGGGTTCATCTGACAATGGATGGCTGGACCAGCAGGCATGGGCAGGGACGCTACATCAGCTTCACGGCCCATTGGGTTTCCCTCCGAGGCGTCGGTGAGGGATCGTCGGCAACCGATCTTGTGGTGCCGCCCCGGGGTGTCCAGGGGAGAACTGCTGGTCTCCCTCAAGCCACTGTCTCCGCAGCTGCTGAGCCTCCCAGCAAGCGCCCCCGTAGCTACTCAAGTGTGGGGCACGTGCGCTGTCAGGCCGTGCTCCAGCTTGTTAGTTTAGGGGACCGGAGACACACTGCAGAAGAAGTGCTGAAAGCACTTCAAGCTCAGGTCCAGAAGTGGCTGACACCCCGAAGGCTCCAGCCAGGTATGGTTGTCTGCGATAACGGCAGCAACCTACTCGCCGCCCTCCATGCTGGCAGTCTGACGCACGTGCCCTGTCTGGCACATGTCCTCAACCTGGTGGTGCAGAAGTTCCTGCGCACTTATCCAGGGTTGAGTGACATTGTGGCAAAGGCGCGTAGGATTGCCAGCCACTTCAGGCGCTCCCCAACCGCTACCGCGTCCCTGTCCAAATTGCAGCGGAAGTACAATCTGCCCCTTCACAGGCTGATTGTGGACAGTGTGACGCGGTGGAACTCCACCCTCCACATGCTGAAGAGGTTGTGGGAGCAGCAAAGGGCGGTGAGGGAGTACCTGATGGAACTAGGCACTGAGAGGGCTTCACCACAACTCCCTTTCATCGCCTGTGCGCAGTGGGGGCAGATAAACCAGGTCTGCCAAGTGTTGTCCTCCTTCGAGCAGGCGACCAAGATGGTCAGCAGTGAGCAAATTGGCCTCAATAGCGTGCTGCCAATACTGTTCATGCTGGAGAGGACACTAGATCGCCTGCTCGAGGCTGGGGAGAGTGCCTTGGTGGAGCAGGAGGAGTCAGCAATGCTCCACCGAGACCAGGGCCAGGACCAGGAGGAGGAGGAGGAGGAGGAGGATGATGATGAAGAGGAGGAGGAGGTGGTTGCTGGTGTCGTCCCGGAGTCAGGGCCTGGTCAGGAGGGAGAGCCGGTGTTGGGGGCACCGATAGTCCGGGGGTTGGGCATGTCTGAGTTTGACCAGCAGCGCCTCAGGGAAGAAGAGTCGCACCTCATTCACCTGGCCAGCATTGAGGAGTCACAGCGGGCTGTGCTCTTCCCCATGGCTGCCCACATGCTGAGATGCCTCAGGAGGGACCCCCGGGTTAAGACCATCAAGACGAGGGATGATTTCTGGATGGCCACCCTTTTGGATCCCAGGTGCAAGGGGAAACTGGAGCAGTTCATCCCAGCCAGCCGGAGGCAGCACCGGATGGAGGAACTGCAGGCAGCCATTGTCAGACGGTTGGAGCAGGCAACTCCCCGGCCTCCAGTTGTCCCCCCTCATCTCACCCAGCAGGTGGCTGCACCCAGCTGCAGCCGAGCAGGGGACCTAATGGAAGAGATGAGGATGTTCTTCCAAACCGAGCGACCCAGTACCACCACCAGCAGCAGCAGCAGCAGTCACCACCAGCGGCTGGCCCACATGGTGGCAGACTACATGGCGTCCGTCGGTGCTTCTGACAGTATGAGCACCGACGACCCCATGGAGTACTGGGTTGCCAGATTGGACACCTGCCGCGAGCTCGCTCAGTATGCGCTGGAGTTATTGTCTTGCCCCCCCTCCAGCGTACTATCTGAGCGGACATTCAGCGCGGCAGGTGGGGTGGACAGACTCACATTCATAAAGATGAATGAGTCCTGGATCGGCGGTGACTTTCTGGCACCCGTCGTCGGTTCAGGGCGCTGAAGGGTCCCTTGCCATGCATTCCCTGATGAAGCCCCGGACCTGATGTATTTACAGTGCTGAATATAACTATTTCAACATCAGAGAAAATCAATGTTAATATTTGGTACAGTAGGCTTTCTTTGCAATTACAGCGGTCAAACATTTCTTGTAGTTTTACACCAACTTTGCACACACTGGAGGAGGGATTTTGGCCCACTCCTCCACACAGATCTTCTCTACATCAGTCATGTTTCTGGGCTATCGCTGAGAAACACGGAGTTTGAGCTCCCTCCAAAGATTCTCTATTGGGTTTAGGTCTGGAGACTGGCTAGGCCACGCCAGAACCTTGATATGCTCCTTACAGAGCCAATCCTTGGTTATCCTGGCTGTGTGCTTTGGGTCATTCTCATGTTGGAAGACCCAGCCTCGACCCATCTTCAAAGCTCTAACTCAGGGAAGGAGGTTGTTGCCCAAAATCTTGCAATACATGGCCCCGGTCATCCTCTCCTTAATACAGTACAGTCACCCTGTCCCATGTGCAGAAAAACACCACCAAAGCATGATGCTACCACCCCCATGCTTCACATTAGGGATGGCGTTCTTGGCATGGTACTCATCATTATTCTTCCTCCGAACACGGTTAGTGAAATTATGATCAAAAAATTATATTATAGTCTCATCTGACCACATGATTTTCTCCCATGACTCCTTTGGATCAGTCAAGACAATTATGTCAGCAGTTATTTCACACCCTATATACTCTTATTAAGACTGCTGTACATCATGGCAACTCCTGCCCATGTGATATGACTCTGTATCAACTACTACTGTTAATACTACTACTGCTGCTTCTGCTGCTGCTGCCGCCCAGTCAATACACCTATGTCAGCAGTTATTTCACACTCTATATACTCTTATTAAGACTGCTGTACATCATGGCAACTCCTGCCCATGTGATATGACTCTGTATCAACTACTACTGTTAATACTACTACTGCTGCTTCTGCTGCTGCTGCTGCCGCCCAGTCAATACACCTATGTCAGCAGTTATTTCACACTCTATATACTCTTATTAAGACTGCTGTACATCATGGCAACTCCTGCCCATGTGATATGACTCTGTATCAACTACTACTGTTAATACTACTACTGCTGCTTCTGCTGCTGCTGCTGCCGCCCAGTCAATACACCTATGTCAGCAGTTATTTCACACTCTATATACTCTTATTAAGACTGCTGTACATCATGGCAACTCCTGCCCATGTGATATGACTCTGTATCAACTACTACTGTTAATACTACTACTGATGCTTCTGCTGCTGCTGCTGCCGCCCAGTCAATACACCTATGTCAGCAGTTATTTCACACTCTATATACTCTTATTAAGACTGCTGTACATCATGGCAACTCCTGCCCATGTGATATGACTCTGTATCAACTACTACTGTTAATACTACTACTGCTGCTTCTGCTGCTGCTGCTGCCGCCCAGTCAATACACCTATGTCAGCAGTTATTTCACACTCTATATACTCTTATTAAGACTGCTGTACATCATGGCAACTCCTGCCCATGTGATATGACTCTGTATCAACTACTACTGTTAATACTACTACTGCTGCTTCTGCTGCTGCTGCTGCCGCCCAGTCAATACACCTATGTCAGCAGTTATTTCACACTCTATATACTCTTATTAAGACTGCTGTACATCATGGCAACTCCTGCCCATGTGATATGACTCTGTATCAACTACTACTGTTAATACTACTACTGATGCTTCTGCTGCTGCTGCTGCCGCCCAGTCAATACACCTATGTCAGCAGTTATTTCACACTCTATATACTCTTATTAAGACTGCTGTACATCATGGCAACTCCTGCCCATGTGATATGACTCTGTATCAACTACTACTGTTAATACTACTACTGCTGCTTCTGCTGCTGCTGCTGCCGCCCAGTCAATACACCTATGTCAGCAGTTATTTCACACTCTATATACTCTTATTAAGACTGCTGTACATCATGGCAACTCCTGCCCATGTGATATGACTCTGTATCAACTACTACTGTTAATACTACTACTGCTGCTTCTGCTGTTGCTGCTGCCGCCCAGTCAATACACCTATGTCAGCAGTTATTTCACACTCTATATACTCTTATTAAGACTGCTGTACATCATGGCAACTCCTGCCCATGTGATATGACTCTGTATCAACTACTACTGTTAATACTACTACTGCTGCTTCTGCTGTTGCTGCTGCCGCCCAGTCAATACACCTATGTCAGCAGTTGTTTCACACTCTATATACTCTTATTCCTACTGCTGTTCATCATGGCAACTCCTGCCCAAGTGATATGACTCTGTATCAACTACTACTGCTAATACTACTACTGCTGCTGCTGCTGCTGCTGCTGCTCAGTCAAGACAACTATGTCAAAAGTAATTTCCCACTCTATATACTCCTATTACCACTGCTGTTCATCATGGCACCTCCTGCCCAAGTGATATGACTCTGTATCTACTACTACTACTACTACTGCTGCTGCTGCTGCTCTGTCAAGACACCTATGTAAAAAGTTAATTCCCACTCTATATATACTCCTATTACCACTGCTGTTCACTGATACCACTGATAGTTAATTTATCCCTTAACTACCCCCATTTGTGAGGGTCGGGGTTTTCCTTTAAAGTCCCATGCAAATCAATGGAAAATGTATGTTCCCACATAACTTCTGTACGCCTGGAGATATTTCAATAATACCCGCTATACATATTACTTATATGCCAAATAAAAATATATAACAGTTAAATTAACCCTTACCAACACCCTTATATAAAAGATGGGTATATTTATATTACTATGATTTTCCTCCCCAAAAGGTTAAGATAGGAAGACCGGGCAACGCCGGGTATTCAGCTAGTAATAGTATAAAATGTTTTCGGTTATTATTAAGCTAGATGTGTTGATGTTGATGTTGATGTGTTAGATGTGAAGTTAGATGTGAAGTTAGATGTGTTTAAAAAACTAACAATTTCAATAAGAAATGAAACCTTTGCAAAATATAACATTTTTTATTAAAAAAAAAAAAAAAAAAATTAGGACATTAACTTCTGAAGCTCTGTCACCTCATCCATGTTTTTCGCCAGTTGTTGCACCAGTTGTTGATTTTGGCGCATCAAAAACAGTATCTGCTGCTCATTTGCCATTACTCTCTTCGTGAGGTTTTTCATGGCAGCTTGTTTCACCTCTAGCTTTTTTAGAACTGTTAGGATATAAGAAAAAAACATTTGGATTTCAAAGACCGTTACGAAAGATTATTTTCAGCCATAAAAATAATAAAGTCTGACTTAAGAGACTCTATGAAAGAGGATCTGGCAGAGGCAATTCTCTTCCTTAGAACTCTACATTGCATTTATTTGCATTTGCTAAGCCTAGAACTACATTTCAAGATTAATATAAACCATTTCTAGGTTTTTCATATTTTTTTTTTGGGTTCATTATAGATAAGCTTTGTTTTGGTTCTAAAACAGCCAAATAATGTGGTCTGTATTTTTGAACTGTTAAAGATCATGTTCCTGATGTTTAAGCCTGCTGCTACTATCCAGTCACTTGATTGTTTTCATTGTGTTTGTCTTTTGCTTAAACTGTGCAATACAGTAGACTGTTGGCTTCCCAGCCAGTAGTCCTGTGGTAGTTTGCGTTTCTTTCCCTCAAGGAATCTATAAAATACATTCGCATATTAATACAGAGGAGTCGGAGTCGGGGAGTCGGGGAGTCGGAGTCTGAAGTACATAAAACTGAGGAGTCGGAGTCGAAAAATTTATCTACCGACTCCACAGCCCTGCTTTAAATGCTGTCCATTTTTAGAGCTACATTTTATTGTTGAAATTTTATTAATATATGTGCACATATTTACCCTCCTGATTGACGGTATAATTAACCGTCTCATCCTGCTCCTCTTCCTCGTCACCCACTACTCCACCAGAAGTTTCGGGGGGGGGGTGCAGCTCCTCCTCTTGCTCCTCCACAGGAACTGGGGGTGGTGATGTGGATGGCCCTGGCTGCTCCTCCTCATCCCTCTCCTCCTCTTCCACATCCTCCTCCTGCTCCTCCTCTGCGGCCTGTCGCCTTGTGCGCTTGGGGCGCACAGTTGGTAGCGGAGCTCCTATAATAACACAATGTTCATATATTATAAAAATGTTTTCTAATGACGTATGCAAATTCTGTGTACTCTACTGTATTGTATATGAATACAAATTAATTTATATAGACAGTTAACCAATGGGACAATGTTATATTAAAGGGTCTTGTGGGCACTACAGGGGACTGAGCGTGAGCTGGGCTGCCACCATGGTAAAATGAGCTGTTTTTGTCTCCTTTGTTTTGTTCAGACGATCTCATGTTAAAAAAAAGTACTTGATGGAGTACACAGGATTACTATAACAACCCCACGCCTAACACAGGAATTTAGTGGGAATCTATATATATAAAACTCAACGTGTGTGTGCATGTATGTATGTATGTTCCACCATCACGTCCAAACGGCTAAAGATATTTACATGAAACTTGGCACACAGGTTACTTATATGTCAGCCACAAATATAGGATTGGTGGTTTAACCCATACCCACCCCCATTTGCCTTGGTCAGGGTTTTTCTTTAAAGTCCCATTCAACTCTATGGGAAATACATGTTATTTCATAACAGCTGTAGATATTTCGATAACACTTGGTCACATGTTATCTATACGTCCACTTAAAGTATAGGATCGTTAATTTATCCCTTAACTAACCCCATTGGTGAGGGTCGGGCTTTTTGTTTAAAGTCCCATGCAAAGCAATGGGAAAAGTATGTTCCCACATAACTTCTGTGTTCCTGTCTGCTGTCCCATGTTTTTTTCCAACAGTACTATGAATACCTTGGCTGGTCGTGATATATGTTACAACAACATGGCGTCTTGGTTAACAACATCTGACCTTACATTAATTACATATGACCTTACATAACTGTCCCCAAGGGACCCGGGCTGGCTCAACGCGATTGCCACTGCGCTGACAAGCCATTCACCTCTGCAGCTAGGGGTTCGGATCCCGCTCTCGGCTACATGTGAATTGAGTTTGGTGGTCTCAGCTCGGCCCCCGGTGGGTGTGCTATGCGAGGTAAGCCTGCGCTTAGTATGCCCACCTCCCTCCCACAAAAACCACCACACTTACACACGCACTCGCAATTGGGTTAACATGCACGCACTCTGACCATGCGGTCTCTAAAAAGAGAGGCGAAGGACTAACGGGGCTGGTTGAGCGGGCAAATCCTCTCACTCCCTTATAGGGAGTCCCTCTGCCCCGTGGGGCTTCGAAGCGGAGCAGGTAGGACGGTCTGTGTGGGAGGACCCCCTCACACCCGCCATTGCCACCCGGGGCATGGAGAAAGGTGGCAGATTACCTCTGGGGGAGGCCTGCCTACTCCCAACTCCTGCAGTCCGGCTCCTCTCTCGAGTACACGCACAAAATACACTTTAGGGAAAAAAAAACATAACTGTGACCAATAACTTACCAGGATGATATTTATTCCGGATACGCCTGACCCGGTTCATCTGGCGCCTCTTCAGGTCGGACCACTTTTTGAGGATCGCCATGCGAGTGTGTTCTTCGCCTAGTTCCTCAATCAGGGAGCTTATAACTCCCTGTTTTTCTTGCTGCCTCCGCAGCTCATCGTATCCTGTTTCCAGGAACTTCTGCAAGATGAAGAACAAAGTATATTGTAATACTTTTGTTGACAGCCTTATGGATATATGACATAAATGTATGCTATTCAACAATTGGAAGCATTCTCGCCTTATTAATCAATGACAGGGGTAACATGACAGATTTTATATACTGCCATTTCCGTCGCCACCTTTTTTACATAAATATAGCAGCCATTATCATTTGCATAATTATGAATATATACTAACTTTTAAACTAGACTAAAATGCAGTTGAAGATAATGAAATAACAGTGGTCAAAATACTTACACAAATCAGCAACTTTTCCTCAGATACAGTGAAATTACTTCCAACCATCTTGCTCTGCGATTGCGTTGCGATCATAAAGTTGGAAACTGGCAAGGGTCCAGGAAATGGTCGCGTGTTGTTCGCGTGTTGATTGCGCTGCTTGGACCGAGATGGGTCCATATGGCTTCGGCTGTATGGACCACAGTAACTCTTTTCCCTGTCAGGAGCCTAACGCCCCGGGGGGTCAGAGACGGGACCTTTTCGGAGGACCACTGACGTATGCAACCGTCGCAGTTTTTTGTGATGTCACTCTTTAGGTGTGTGCAAATTTTTCCTTGCACCGGGTGGAGTTTTTGGGTTGTGTTTTGCACGCCACAGGCTTTTCAACAGAAAATAACCAGCTGGAGGCAGAATGGTTGCAAAACACTACGGGTTTGTTACCTAACTCTGGGTTTCAAGACCAGTCCAACTCCAGCTGTTGCAAAACTACTACTCCCATCAGCCACGGTCTGTCAGTGCATGCTAAGAATTTTACTTTTGCTGCATCTAGGGTGCCACAGTTTAGAGACCCGTGCATAAAGGCCTGAAAAATGGGGGCCTGCAGAACTTACAATACTAGAAGTGCCAGCATTCCCAGGCATGCTGGAAGTTGTAGTTCTGCAACATCTAAAGGGCAATATGTATTCGAACGTCCTTGGGCCTTGAGGACACTGAAGTCAGGACGTTCGCATACGTCCTATGTCCAATAAAATGTTAAATTCATTATGCTAAATAACAAGGAAAAGTGCCTAAATACACATTTGCCAACCAGGGTGTCTGCAGCTGTCCAGGCATGCTGGGACTTGTAGTTTTGTAAAAGCAGGAGACACATTTTTTGTGAAATACTAATATCTGATCATATATACTAACTTTTAAACTAGACTTAAATGCAGTTGAAGATGATGAAATAACAGTGGTCAAAATACTTACACAAATCAGCAACTTTTCCTCAGACTTAGTGAAATTGCTTCCAACCATGTTGCTGTGTGATTGCGCTGCGATCATAAGTTGGAAACTGGCAAGGCTCCAGGAAATGGTCGCGTGTTGTTCGCGCAATTGCGCATGCGCGATCGAAAAATCGCAATCGCAATATGTATTTTGGTTAAAATATCATACATATTCGATTTCAGAGTGCTGCTACAGCAGTTTTCGAAATATCTGCAATCAATTTCGCATTCGCATGTTGCGATATTTCGATAAAATATCAGGAATATTCTGAGCCAATCAGAGCGCTCCTCCAGCATATCTCGAAATTGCGCAATAAATATCGCATTCGCATGTTGCGATATTTCGATAAAATATCACGAATATTCTGAGCCAATCAGAGCGCTCCTCCAGCATATCTCGAAATTCCGCAATAAATATCGCATTCGCATGTTGCGATATTTCGATAAAATATCACGAATATTCTGAGCCAATCAGAGCGCTCCTCCAGCATATCTCGAAATTCCGCAATAAATATCGCATTCGCATGTTGCGATATTTCGATAAAATATCACGAATATTCTAAGCCAATCAGAGCGCTCCTCCAGCATATCTCGAAATTCCGCAATAAATATCGCATTCGCATGTTGCGATATTTCGATAAAATATCACGAATATTCTAAGCCAATCAGAGCGCTCCTACCGCAGTTATTAAAAAAAATCGCAATTATTTTCGCATTCGCAATAGCGAAAAATCGCATTCAATTAATTTCGATAAAATATCACGAATATTCGAATTTAGCGAATATATCTCGAATATTCGAATATATATTCGAGATATATCGCGAAATCGAATATGGCATATTCTGCTCAACACTAATTCAAATATTAATTTATGCAAAAGAAAATATGTTACTACCACCTGCACTCAAAATTACACAATGTATTATCCCTTTATTATTTTTTTTTTTTGTATTTCAAAGCGGTTTCACATAAAAAGTAAAATAACTGCAACAGTGTCTTTTGTTTCACATATAAAAAAAATGCATAACTGAGCACGCATCAATAAATTTGAAAATCACAAGCAAGGAGATGTAGAATATTAGTTACCATTCTCTGCAACATGTCAATAGACAATATATCATTTAAATGTCCATTCTCTATGTTTGCCCTTCGGTACACCCATTACCAAATGATTTGTTGTATTGATTAAACCTTCAGTTAATTTTATTTACAACCAATAATACAAAAGTCTCTAAAATTAAAAATATTTACATTCATTATATTGATTTTTATCTTTGTTCAATGCATTATTCATATGATGTGTGCTCAGTTTTCTAAAGACAAAGGTAATCAATATATTTTCATTTTATTTGGAAAATCAGCAAGAAATATAAAGTATTTAAGTAAATTTCATTACTTTTATTATAGTTTCTATTGATGTGCATATATTTTTTTTTTTTGTAATCAAGCATATGAATGTAGGGATAAATAAAGTGGCAACCAATAATACCATAGTGAATGTGATATTAACATGAAAGAGCATCTTGGCAGACTGCACACCCTTGCTTTATAGCGAAATACATAATTGGAATACAT
This sequence comes from Rana temporaria, assembly GCF_905171775.1. Lineage (NCBI taxonomy): Eukaryota > Metazoa > Chordata > Amphibia > Anura > Ranidae > Rana > Rana temporaria. The sequence continues at coordinate 163,941,416 of NC_053491.1, forward strand.
ATCTGGGAGCTGTTTTGCCTACAAAACTATTTGCATTTCTGTCCATTCTGTCCTATAATGTATACAACATGGCCAAGCTGGATACCTGCCCCTTTCTCTTGCAACTAAAGTGAAACTAACGATAACCAGTTTGGCTCCAGAACATTTTTTTATTTTTTATTTGTCGCATTCATATAAAAATCTTAATTTTTGGCAATAAAATTACTTATACCCCCAGAACATTATATATTTTGGTGATAGTTGCAAATTTGTATGTCATTTCATATTTGTGTAACTGTTTATTAAATACAAATTTTCAGGAACAAATATAATAAAATACATTTTAGTGCATAAACACACAATATAATACCCATTTTTGGTTAAAATCTAAAAGACGAGATTGCATTGGGTTAATAAATAGCAAACATAAAATTTCTTTAGTATTGTGTGCGCCTGAGATATCACCAAAAACTATGGTGCCCAAAAATCCACATAGGTGACACACAAGGAGCTCTTGTGTTAGAATTGTTGTACTTACATTTGCAGCGATATGTCACACCGTGGTTTATGCGTGGGTGTTTGTGTTTGTGCAGGTGTGTGGGGCAACAAGGTTTTTTCTTTTTTTTATATATTTTAATATCATTTTACATTTTTTTACTTTTATCTTTTATTTTATTTTTTTACTTGATTGCTATCACTATGTGATAACATTGGGCAGGTGACAGGTACTCTTTATGGAGACATAAAGGGGCTAATAGACCCCAATGTCTCCCCTACCCTTCACACCATCAAACCAAGCACAGATCGGCTTGGTTAGATATGTCCCCTGGCTGTACTGGCCAGGAAATGGTGGATCTGAAACCAGGAAGTGACATCACTGTGGAGGCTGTGGAGCTGCTGCATTACTATAATTTTTAAGCCGGGAACCGGCTGAACAGAACCCCTGCACAAGCTGATGGCTGCTACCGCAGTCTTCAGATTGTGATTAAAGGTTCACTTTTTGGATGTTCGTACTTTGTCCAAAGAGCTGAACATCCACGAATTATTGGCTCTGTAACCTATTTTTCATGAAAATGTGCTCTGCTTTATGCACGTTACAAATCCCATAGACCACAGTCCCTAGTTCATGTCAGGAGAAACACGAAAAGGTGGCTATGTTCCTTCATACAGAAGGACGATGGAGAATGAGGGGGGCTTTCTTGAGTTAAAGGATAAGTTCACCTTTTCGGGCAGAATTCTACTCTTTATAATAAACTAAAGAGTTTTCCAATGCCATTTCTGGCCCAGCCACCCCAATGTGATTTTCTCTCACTTACCTTATCCACAGGAGGTTTAAAAGTTTATTTGAATTTTTTATTTTTTTTCGGATTCTACCACTTCCTGTAGATTCTCTTAGCATCCATTTCCTGTAGATAATCTCCCAGAAGCCTTCACCTCCTTGTTCCCCACTCAGGACCCCACCTCCCTCATTACAATACCACCTTCCACCTACTTCCTATACAAACTGATTGTACAATCTCCTTTGGATCTCCCATCAGCTATATAGCACAAGGGCCTGTCTGATTTGGAACAACTTGAATTAATTGTTGAGGTATGTCCTAGTTCTAGTAAATCTAAAGGGATTTGTACAGATATTGTACAATCAGATTGCATATTGTGCACCTATATTTTTACAAGTGCATAGGAGGGAGTGGAGGGAAACACTCAGTTGTCAGTCCTCATTCACATCTCCACTCAGCGAAAACTCACATTCCTGCATGCGTTTGTTTCGGTGTTTTGGAGCATTTTCACTCGTCGTGCATAAGGCATCCCATTCACTTGACTGGGCTGCCCTACACGCAATAATCGCCCCACAGAAGCTCCAGAACTTTTTCTGAAGTGGAGCATGGTGTGTTGCTGCAGTTTTTGGTGCATTTGCTACACTTGGGGAGCCTTTAACATGAAATGGGAACACAAACACAATGCACATGTCAAGCCTTTCCGAAACACATGACAAAGTGCACATTTTCTATGCAGTTTGCCAATGCGTTTGGAAACACACAGATGTTAGTGGAGCCTCGTTGTAATTGTGAAAATGCTAAAATTTCACTTTCAAACTCCATTCACACCTAGTGTAGTAGGGACGCACATTTTTTGGCTTGTTTTTCCAGTGAAACCCATGGGGCAGCCCATTGATTTCAATGGGTTGCGCTACACTTTGCAAAGTAGCTCATGGGACATTTTGGTGTGGTGCGAGTTACACTTTTTTATTGCGTTAGTCACCGATTTTATCATGTGGCAAATGTGTGTTTGCTTCGGTGTTTAGTGTGCCGCTAACAATTAATGATACTGAAAATGTAAATAGGTAATTTTAGGTGTATAATTGTGGCCATACACTACACAATCTGATTGTACAATGTTATTTAGCTTTACCAAAACAATATAATAGGAGGACACACCATTGATCCAATCACTCTGTATCCAATCAGGGAGGCCCTTCACTAAATCAGAGGAATGCTGTGAAAACTTAGTTGATGGGTAAAGGGTGTATGTTAATGAGGTCAGCTGGTAAACTCCTTCCTGTGTCTTACTAGTTTCTCTGTCTGTATACCAGGGAGTCTCTGAAACTTTCTAGGAAATATAGCAAGTGCTAAGGTAAGGCCTTGATCTCAAAATAAAAAAAAAAAAGCTTTTATTTTTCTGCAACCGAGGTATATTAATGGTATATTGGTACATATAGGATTTTAGAAGAAAACAAAAAAAAAACAGGTGAACTTTAAGACTACATATTTGAATAGATTGTTTTTCGTTTCATTTTTCGTTTTAAACTTTATTGACAATTGACAACTTTATTTGACAATTTTAAGCAACACAGCTGGGTCACTTCCTTTTTTTTATCAATACATTTTTATTGGGTTTATCAATTTATAACACTTGAGGTAGTTGCATTCAATATACAACTTAAGTAGTATAATCACCATGTACAGGCAAACATTTAACAGAAAAAGAATATGGTATTTGGCGAACTGTAGGACTGGGAGGTCACCAAGATGATCAGTGGTACACCTATACAGCTAAAGTAAAGACAAATAAAGGAGGGGGGGAGAAAACTGAAATAAAGGCTGCCATTAGTCATTATCTATACCAAAGATTCAGTATTTTATACTGTTATTCTTCAGACTATAGGAAGATTATTAAAGTAAGGAATCTTTTAAATATTTGGAAGCTTTCGTCAGCTGGGTCACTTCCTAGCCCCTAGTCTTTGACTGGACAGTGCAACAGAAAACTACTGAGATCACCACCCTGCTGTGTCCTTCTGCCAGCATGTTCCTTGACAAACGATGTTTATGTAGAACATCTGATTTGCACTTACTGTAGTGCTGACACTCCCTCTCCCAGTCAAATTGATACAGGAGATTACAAGAGGCTGTAACCAAATCGAATCAAGGCAGTTTTTTTTTTGCATAGTTAGATTGGTCCAGCGTGAAAAAATGTAAGTATACATATTCCATACCTGACATTGATAGTAGCACAGTGATCCTTGCTGTCTTTCAGGTCCTGTGCTGAGCAGTTGGATGTCTCCTCTCTGATCCATTGCAGCTGATGGAACACAGACCATGTTCCATCAGCTGCTTCCCCCAGCACTGATCCTCAGAGAATGTCAGCTGCAGTCCAGGAAGTGACGCCATACACGCCACTTCCTGGTCTATGTAAAGAGGAAGGCTGAGCGGACAGGAAAATGTTGAGCTCCCACAGCCCTTCCCAGCAATAACCACCATGACATAGTTGCCAACATTTGTCCAGGGACACTTTGCAGCACAGCTATTAATTAATTACCACACTCACTTCCCCGAAGCTCCACCCACTACGCATAATCTTCGCCAGGCGAAGATTATGCGGAGTGGGTGGAGCTTCGGAGAAGTCAGTGTGGTAATTAATTAATAGCTGTGCTGCAAAGTGTCCCTGGAAATTTTTTTAAAATGTTGGCAACTATGCCATGAGTATGCTGCTGTCATGGCGGGCGGGGGGGGGGGGGCATGCAGGGGAAAAGGCAGAACATCACGGTGGTGGAAGTGATAGGCACTTGTTTCATTTTCACATGGAAGCTGACAATCAGCTTTACTGAAGTATACACACTCCCAGTCACAATAGCGGGGCTGGCAATGTGTAAAAAAACACATGTCTGCAGCACTGTAAAAAAATGTACTGCCCCTTGCCCCCCTATTCTGGCACCCAAAGATGGCTGCTTAAGCTGCCTTATGGTAGCACTGGCCTTGTCTGTGTTCTGATGTTACCAGTCCACCACTACCAACAAACAATGTTCATCTTTTCTCTCTCCCTCATTATGCCATAACATTCTAAACAAAGTTTGTTGGGGCAGCAACATAACATTAGGCTAAGGCTACACATGATTCAATGTCTTCATTAATCTAAATGCAGGGCTGTCTTAATGAGAGGGCACACCTGGGCACTGCCCAGGGGCCCCAGCTGCATAGGGGGCCCCTGCCCTTTCCCCAAAGCATCTGGTTCTTGAGCCCGGCCTGCCCCGAAATTGGGGCTACCCCTTTACATCCCAGATATCCCCCCAGCACTCTGACCCCTCCAAACCCCAGATATCCGCCCAGCACCCTGACCCCTCTACATCCCAGATATCCTCCCAGCACTCTGACCCTTCTACACCCCAGATATCCCCATAGCACTCTGACCCCTCTACACCCTAGATATCCCCCCCAGTTCTCTGACCCCTCTACACCCCAGATATCCCCCCAGCACTCTGACCCCTCTACACCCCAGATATCCTCCCAGCACTCTGACCCCTCTACACCCTAGATATCCCCCCAGCACTCTGACCCCTCGACACCCTAGATATCCCCCCCAGTTCTCTGACCCCTCTACACCCCAGATATCCCCCCAGCACTCTGACCCCTCTACACCCCAGATATCCTCCCAGCACTCTGACCCCTCTACACCCTAGATATCTCCCCCAGCACTCTGACCCCTCTACACCCTAGATATCCCCCCAGCACTCTGACCCCTCTACACCCCAGATATCCCCCCAGCACTCTGACCCCTCTACACCCCAGATATCCCCCCCAGCTCTCTGACCCCTCTACACCCCAGATATCCCCCCAGCACTCGGACCCCTCTACACCCCAGATACCCCCCCAGCACTCTGACCCTTCTACATCCTAGATATCCCCTACCTCCTACCTACTTGATTTCTGTTTTCCTGCACCGTCTCCTTTGTAGGGGCCCCAGACCATTACTTTGCCCAGGGGCCCATGATGCTATTAAGATGGCCCTGTCTAAATGTACTAAATATTAGGTGACTGCTAACAAGTGGTTTTATTTCTCAGCATCAAAAGTTGCGCAGGTAGCCTAGTCCTAATTTCCTCCAGCTCTCCAGCTGTTGCAAAACTACAAGTCCCATCCTGCCTCTGCCTCTGCCTGTAGGAGTCATGCTTGTAACTGCCAGCCTTACAATGCCTCATGGGAATTGTAGTTTTACAACAGATGGAGGGCTGCCAATTTGAGACCCCTGTACTAGTCGGTTAGTACTGATCATTCACTGTGTTAATTCTAGAAAGGGAGGGGCCAGTGACATATTTACTGAATTCCCACTCTATCATGAACACGGTCCCTGTATGCCCCATAGCAGCTGAAGCCAGTGGGAGGGAGAGGAGGAAACATTGGCAGTGCTGTGGGGGTTTGGAGCACACAGGGGATCAGCAGAAAAGAGGGGTCATTGGAGCGGTGCTGGGATGTGCAGATACTGGAAATGACCCCCTGTGGCTCTTCCTGCAGCAGTTGAAAGATGGCAAGAGGCAGAGGAGGAAAAGCTGGCTGCACTGCAAAGGGAGCCACAAAGTAATCAGGTTCAGTGATAAGCCCTCCTGCTTGTAAAGTGCCTGGGCCCCCCTGTTGAACTGATGGGGCCTGTTGAACTGATAGGGCCGCAGTCCCATACAGGAAGGTCGTCTGTACTGCTTTATTGGCTTTGTGTACATACATCTTGTATAACAATGATCTGACTCACTGATAAGTAGGAATACACAGTCCAATTAATCAGTCAATATATGCATTAGTGTATGACAAATAGAAATAAACTACCAAAATGCAATTGAATCCCAGTTGAACCCACAGTTTAAACAATCTAAATACATTCCATGTTAATCAAAACAAAAGGTCTGACATGCCACCTACCGAGGTAGTGCTCTCCAATCAACAAAGTTCATTCTTTCTGCTGATTGGAGAGCTCAGGCTCTGAGTAGGGCCATGTATGACTTATGCACAGAGATTACTGCATTTGCCATAGAGAAAAGGTCCCATTTTATGCTGGCAGGAGATAGGCTTTGTACTCAATCGGTGGCAGACTCATCCACCTTACTAACCATTCAGTGTCTGCTACTCCTGTCTGCCAATCCCCCCACTGGCTTCTGCTTACCCAACAAATTAAATTAAAATACCAATAACAACTTACAAAGCCATTCACCAAATCATTATTTTCATTTCTCCGAAAGACCTCCTTCTCTATAAGTCCCTTCTCACCCCCTGCCATGTTCACCTCCAGGACTTTTCCCAAGCCTCTCACATCCTTTGGACCTCCCTACCCCAATCTGCCCAACTATCTCCTACTCTGTCAACTCTGAAAACCCTTTTTCTCAGAGAAGTCCATCCTACCCCTGCCTAACAACTTTTCATTTTTTTTTTTTTCATCAGCACATTCCATAGCAACCTTACCTATTGTATCACTTAACCCTCCTAGATTGTAAGTGCTAACGGGCAGGGCCTTCTGATTCCTCCTGTACTGAATTGTAATGCAACTGTACTGTATGCCCCCATGTTGTAAAGTGCTGCGCAAACTGTTAGCACCATATCAATCCTATATAATAATATAATAATAATAATTTTTAAACAGCCTGTAAGGCTTTGCACAAATATTTCTCATGCACCTAGAATGTACTTAACTGATTTAAACTGAGGGTCCAGTTGGGCTTTAAAGCCCAAATAAAGTCAAAACATTTTATTTAGTTTTGAAAAGAGCGGGAGATAAGAATGTATATAGGAAAAAATAGGAAAGCAACCGCGCTAATATATTGAGTAATGAAAATGAATACTACTATGTGACAATCAAATGTGATAAAGTGAAGCTGCACCTTACTGGATATATACAAACAGTGAAAACATAGAGAAAAAACAAGATGCGCTACACATAATATGAAAATGCAAACATGTGTCCAAAAATGAAATAAATCATCCGTGAATAATATGAAGAATATAAATGAACAGCAAATTTGTCAGAAAAAAGTCCTTAATGGAAACAAAAAAGTCCTTCCACCAGTGAATATGAAAAGAGAATTCCGTATTGATAAGTGACAATCCACAAAGAAGAGACCTCCACCAAACGAGTGTTGAATCTGCTTACCAGATTCCCGGTGGTCTCTTAATTAAAAGAAGACCCCAGGTAGCATGAAGATTTTAAACTCTGCAGAGTCAAGGCTTGTAGGACAATCAGGATAACGATCTCGGTTGCACTCCCGTGTTTAGAGGATACGGTGACCTCCCGAGTATCCTCTTCGCCTCTCCACACAATTCCTCTTCCTGTCTTTCCCCCCAAACACTAGAGGAACAATGAATTTTATCTGAGGCTCCGCCAACCGGAGCCTCAGATAAAATTCATTGTTCCTCTAGTGTTTGGGGGGAAAGACAGGAAGAGGAATTGTGTGGAGAGGCGAAGAGGATACTCGGGAGGTCACCGTATCCTCTAAACACGGGAGTGCAACCGAGATCGTTATCCTGATTGTCCTACAAGCCTTGACTCTGCAGAGTTTAAAATCTTCATGCTACCTGGGGTCTTCTTTTAATTAAGAGACCACCGGGAATCTGGTAAGCAGATTCAACACTCGTTTGGTGGAGGTCTCTTCTTTGTGGATTGTCACTTATCAATACGGAATTCTCTTTTCATATTCACTGGTGGAAGGACTTTTTTGTTTCCATTAAGGACTTTTTTCTGACAAATTTGCTGTTCATTTATATTCTTCATATTATTCACGGATGATTTATTTCATTTTTGGACACATGTTTGCATTTTCATATTATGTGTAGCGCATCTTGTTTTTTCTCCAAGAATGTATATAGGTTTTAAATGCTGTGTTCTTTTAGAAAAAACGTATTGTCAGGTCAACTGAGGCCAGGTGACAGATGCACACTATTGGGTCAGGAGTGCACCGCTATGATAGTGGACCCTACGGCTGACTGCTGCAGTTGGAACCCTGGGTGGTGCAGGAAGGCAGGTGCACTGGGGCGCCAACACGGTTCCCACAAGGAGCTAGATCGTGAGATTTCCCAGGGCGCAGAGTCTAAGAGCCAGCTGGTGTTTACCAGAGCCTCTAGTGGTGAGGATTGGACTTTGCTGCAGCTGACTCCAGTTCGCGGACCCTGGGGTCTCCCAGCTCACGTTCACAGTAGGCTATAGGAGGATAAGCTAAAGGTCGGGGCAACAAGCAGAAAAGGATAAACGGTGAACAAGCCAAAGGTCAGGGTCACAAGCAAAAGGGGGCGGTCGGGAACACGCCAAGATCGGTAACAGAGACAAAACGTAGGGCACATGGCAAGGAGGAAACAGGAAACCAAACACACAATATTACATGGCAAGGCAGGCTTGGAGAACACGGTGTTAAATAGTGGTTCCTGTTGAGGCGAGGGTGGAGCTACACTGAGGGAAGATTACTTAAACATGCAGGTGTGAGAAGGCAAGCCCTAAGGCTGATACACAGACAAGGTAAGAGACAGGTCATGAAAGTATTATTGCAAGGTCATGACATGTATCTTCTTTAGCTGTTCTGCCTGACACTTGTTGACTCAATGGCAAGTTAGAATAAATCCTCGTGGGGACACAGTAGCAAAATCCTGAAAGAGTTTCTGTCCCTAAAACAGCCCTAACTAAAATGAAAAAACGTTGGATGGAGTTGGGCTTTAACAATTTAAGGGCACTAAATGTGAGCCTTCTCTCTTACCATCTACTATTATTATAGTACCTTTTGCTATGAACAACTATTAAACATTTTTACTGCTTGGAAAAGTTAATGAAATAATAATGAAACAATCAGTATTGCTGCAAACTGTTTTGATCAAACAGTAATACTCAGCTTGGTGCTGTCTGGCGGATACTTATAGCCTTGAATTTTATGGAGAAATCTTGTGAGCTGTAGATTTATTTGAAAGAGGAGGAGGACGCAAGTCAGTGAAATGTATGGCGTATCCGGGATTTCTCATTTACAAGAACTGCATAGATTGTATGATATATCTCTGTCCCTTCTATATACTAATTTCGTTGGACAGATCAATTGATTTTACCCATTGCTTTATATGTTAACCATGCTGGGAAATATCTAAGCAGTCTCTTTTATGGCTACAACTATAAAGCTAATATAGCCTCCACATGCATCAGCCTTTTTGTAAATGTGATCACATTTTTTATTTGACCTTCACTAAAAGCAAGTACATGTTTTATCACATCTTCTAATGACTATCATTCCATTCATTTCTGATTACATCGGCACATTCTTTGTCCTCCACTAGTATCGTTGTTAAGGAATGTATTCACTTAACACTATCATGTATATTTCATACCTTGGCAATCACTTCACCTTATGTTCCTACCCATCGAATTGCTCAGAACATGCCTTCCATTTAACAAAGAGAGCAGATTTCTCTTTCACAATACCGTGATTTCTGTCCACCAAAACTATGTATTTGAATAATGTATTGCAGAGTGATGTTTCTATGGTCAAAGAGCAAACGGTGAAAGTTAACGGTGAGTTACTTACATTGTGCTATCGAGTATACTATGCAATGTGCTAAAATCAAAATGTTCACTGAGTTTACGTTCTCTGTATTACACTGTTTCCAGATGTCTCAAGCATATAACTGGCTCAGTAAGATGATCAGTGGCGGCCCGTAAAGCAGGGCGCAGGGGTGCCGCCCCCCATCCATGCATTCGGCCCTCTAATCTACATGCATGGATTTCAATGTTTCTTTTTTTTTTAAGCATGTGATTAGAGCCAGATGCTCTAATAGGCTTCAATAATAGGCTTCAAAAAAGGGTAGGCTCGGGGCGCAGAGCACTGTGCCCCAATCCCACCCACTTGTGTGACAATAGAAAATGAATATTCACTTTTGTCTTCCTGATTCTCTTCCCGACCAATCAGGAATCCGGTCCTGGGACCTGTCACCCGACTGGCCGAGAGTAAAAGCGATCCTAGTGGCCACCTAGGAGGAGGAGGGAGGAGATGCACAGCGTAAGCCGCCTCAATGCAGAGGGGAAGGAGAAGCATGGAAAGCTGTCCTTCGGAGGAAGCGCTGCCTGCAAACTAGATGGGGTAAGTGCGGGGCTGGTGACCGACCAACTGACAGGGGGGGTGTTGCAGGTGCCTTGACCGACTGGGGGTGGCTGTGGTTGCATTGTTTGCTCCCCAAAAAAAAAAACACCAGCCGCCACTGAAGATGATCAGAAGAATAATGCTGCGTACACACGATCATTTTTCGGGTTGTACAAAATGGTCGTGTGTGGGCTTTAACGACGTGAAAAATCCGTGCATGCTCAGAAGCAAGTTATGAGACGGGAGCGCTCGTTCTGGTAAAACTACCATTCGTAATGGAGTAAGCACATTCATCACGCTGTAACAGACAGAAAAGTGTGAATCGTCTTTTACTAACACAAAATCAGCTAAAGCAGCCCAAAGGGTGGCATCATCCGAATGGAACTTCCCCTTTATAGTGCCGTCGTACATGTTGTACGATCGTGTGTAGGCAAGGCCGTTTAATGATCAAGTTGAAAAAAAAATCTTTTTTTTTAGAGTCTGAAAAACTTAGTTTTTTACAACCCGAAAAATGATCGTGTGTACGCGGCATTAGACTTCCTAAAGTTTGTGTTTGGTGACAATGGGGTTGATTTACTAAACACAAATTAGCTGTTCACTTTGCAAGTTAAAAAGGAGCTCCAGTGAAATTTCTAAAAATATAAAAAAGTCAGCAGCTACCAAAACTGTAAAAAAAAAAAATCTAATTTCTTCATATATTTAGGCCAAGATGTATTCTGCTATATTTATATATATATATCAGTTTATCACAAAGATGACATTTACAAAAAATTAACACTACAAATAATTTGTGTTATTAATATTAAATATACAAAAAATAATTATTATTATTATTATATATCCAAATCTGTCAATTTCTAATGAATTCATTAAAATAAGAATAGGCATTGGTTTTATTATATCTTAAAGTCTAAAAATATGATAATACATGGACAGATGGGTAGGTCAATGAGGCCCCGAGGATTGGTTTACACCAACATTATAGCATCTATAAACTATGGTATATATTTATGGAATTTTTCTTTATTTTTTATACTAGTAATGTTGGTGATCAGTGACTTATAGCGGAACTGCGATATTGCGGCAGACAATCGGACACTTACTGATACTTTTGACACTTTGTGTAAAACAGTGATACGAATACAGTGATCAGTGCTAAAAATATGTCCTGTAACTGTACTAATGGCACTGACTGGGAAAATGTTAAACATCTAGGGCGAACAAAGGGTTAACTGTGTGCCTAATCAATTCTGCTTAACATGATATAAGTTCAACAAAAATATCAGCAACTCTTCTGGCACTTAGTCATAAGGCACATAAGGACTTCAGCTTGTGTAACAAATTGTACAGTAAGCTTTCACAAAGCTTTCAGGCAGTTTCAAGCTGTTTTATTGAAGCCTTTAAAGCACCATTCAGCTCCAGTTTTTGAACGATAGATCTTAAAGGTGGAATGAGCACTGTCACTTTAAAAAATATAACAGACAGGCTTCAGTAGTTTCTAGTGAATTACAGAACTACTTTAACTTTGCTGATAACCCGCTAAGGCCCTCTGGCAGCTGGGGGGGTTACACACACTCCTGGCTGCTACAGCAGTCTAATCTCTTTCAAAGACCCCCAGCAAATGTAACCCCTGCAAGACCTTCTTGTCCTGTTTCTTGGGCTCCATTATCTCACCTGTAGGCCCGTGACCTGTGTAATGGATGTTACCGGGTTGAGGACAGAGAGACCAGCAAGCTGCTTGCTGTGGGGGCACTCAGCAAGAGGGAGGGGCCAGGAGTGCCAAAGAGGAACCTGAGAAGAGGAGGATCTGGGCTGCTCTGTGCAAAACTGCTGCACAGAGCAGGTAAGTATAGAGATGTTTTTTTTATATAAAGAGACTTAAGTATCACTTTATGTGTTTAAATAGAGATGTCTAGGCTTCTAGACGCCAAAATGCTTTGACATTTTCCTTCACAAATATATCCTCCTGTCTTTATTTTCCTTGTCTCTACAGTATATCCTCGGGGCCTCATTGACCTACCCATCTGTCCATGTATTATCATATTTTTAGACTTTAAGATATAATAAAACCAATGCCTATTCTTATTTTAATGAATTCATTAGAAATTGACAGATTTGGATATATAATAATAATAATATTTGTTTTGTATATTTAATATTAATAACTCAAATTATTTGTAGTGTTAATTTTTTGTAAATGTCATCTTTGTGAGGTCAGTTTTAGTAATGTCAATTCCTTGTGTTGTTTTGGGCAATGGTAACCTTGTAACAAGGGATTAGACAGTTTTGGATTGATAGAGACTGCAGGAACACTTGCATATGTGATGACAGTTACTATATATATCGTCTCCATACAGGTCTATACATTACCTATACAGATTGTTGGATTGAACCTGTGTATAGCTGCACTTGTGTTTGCATGCATTTTTATACATGCTTATATAAAGTACTTGAACATGGTATATGTTTTTGCCTTTGGTCATGGGGATATTCACCACACATTTGGTGAATTTATTCACTGAGCTGTCCCTCGTGTGCAGGCGAATAAAGCTCTCAACAGTGTCTCACTTATATTTATTTTGTTTCTTTTGAACAAGGCTAATTGGTCTTATTCCTTTTCTGACTCATTTTAATTACTTGATGTATATTATCATATCACCACCCTGCCCTGGCCACTCCTATCTCTACAATTAGTTTCAATCCAGGGATAACATGTCAGAAGGGTGAGACAGGTGGGGACTATCCAGTAAGCTGAATAAAAAGCTGAATAAAATATTAATTGTGTGGTCATTAATGTGTGGCCTTGTTCGAATGTTTGCTCCAGTATGAGCTCCCTAAAGCTGGCACGTGGTTCGCTGCAGACCTGAGATATCTGATCAGTAAAAATGCTATAACATAGGGGCTATTGGTTTTCTTGGCGATAAAATTAAGTGATAAAAAGTGTAAAGTGTATAACAATGTAAGATTCACGTAAGCACTTAAAACCAGAATTTTTTTTTAGCCTGCCCGGTCCCCACAAACGTTCACATAGATATGTAAATGTAGGGTGCCTAGGTACAAAAACTTTGATCATGCTACACATTACACTGAAGGGCACTGATGAGGAGCTACTGATAAAGCTGCACTGATATGCGGCAGTGATGGGCACTGATTGACACTAATAGGCGGCACTGATGAGGGGGCACTGATTGGCAGCACTGATTGAGACTGATAGGCAGCACTGATGGGCACTGTTGGGGCTGCACTGATGATCAGGACACTGATCATCAGTGCCCTGATTACTAGTGTAGATGTCCCCTTTCACACTAGCTGGTTACCGGCTCTCTCTCTGCTCCTTACGCTGTGACAGCATAATTAAATGAATGCCAATAACCGGCAAGTGTGTTTACATCATGATCAGCTGTGATTGGACACAGCTAATCACATGGTAAAGAGTCGCTGTGATTGGCTCTTTACCTAGATCACAAAGTGCCCGGGTGCGAAACTGCAGCTGGTGCGGTTCTGGTAAGACGTCATTGGATGCTCTCCTTGAATTGGAAGACCACGCTATATCCATCATCCGGCTATAGCACGGTTGCCTGGGAGCTGCGCCAACCCTCTGAAAAATGCCACCCAAGGCAAACACCTTGCTTACCTTGCAGTAAATATGCCCCTGAGTATATCAATTGGAGCTGCCTATTTTATTTTCAGGAGCTGTGTGGAGCAGTTATTTCCCCCCCCCCCCCCCCAAAGTGATAAACTGATGTAAAGCGCTGCGCAAACTGTTGGCGCTATATAAATCCTGTATAATAATAATAATAATAATAATAATAATAATTGGGCTTTAAAGATGTACAGTGCCTTGAAAAAGTATGCATACCCCTTGAAAATGTCCACATTGTGTCATGTTACACACAAAAACGTAAATGTATTTTATTGGGATTTTATATGATGGACCAACACAAAGTGACACATAATTATGAAGTGGAAGGAAAATGAAAAATTCTTTTTTTTTTTTGTATGAACATTGTATGTACATTGTATGAACAGAAGATCAGCATTTCTCTCCCTGACAGGACAAGGAGCTGTGTGTTTACACACACAGCTCCCGGTCCCCGCTCTGAAACGAGCGATCGCGTGTGCCCGGCGGCGCCCTTAGTGGCCTGCGCGAGAGCCCACGTTATATTACGTGCTCTCGCGCAGGGGAGCCGACCTGCCGCCGTAAAACTGCGGCGGCTGGTCGGCAAGCGGTTAAAATACCTCAAAATGGTTACTCATTTTAATAAGTATTTCACAAATAAAGCATTTATCCCCAAACCCTATCTTTTGGCAGACAAATAAAAATAGGTCAATGTACTTGTATGAACAGTTTGAAGATAAAACAGCTATTTTCAGTAAAATGGAAAGTGTGCTATTAATATAGAACAACCTTACATCTATTTTCTCATATGGGAACATTTCTCTTCTGATCAGTCATACTAATCCACCAGCATAATGCATATTAAAAGGAAACGATTTCCATACATATATTTTAATCTTGGTAAAAGAAAGCTGATACAGCACAATAACCTGGCAGTTATATTAAAATTCATAGCATGATTCCCTTTGAACAGACACGGCTTCAACAGCTGAATGCATATGTTAAACTACATTTGACCTCATCCCACTCTTTTTCATTATAAGAAATATTACAATTTGTATTATTTATGTAGAAGATTACATATAATACCTTAAACTTTATCTGTCATGTTGGCACTAGCTAAAGTGGTACTATCCACAATGTAGGAATATAACAATGGCTGTAGCAGACTAAGCTGCTGGTATAAGGCTGTAGACATAAAAACAAGCTACAAGCAGATACAAAGTGAAAAGAGCACAGTCCTGTACATTGCAGGGGCTTTAAAATATATATAAAAAAAACAATATGTCCTTTACTCGTTACCATGGCTACCAGCCAATACATCAAGGCTGGTGTAGACCACTAGCATGGTACCCTTTATATACCAATTCATCTTCAGTCCCAAACAAAGTTTCACTTCTCCATCTCCCAAACCCAGCATGAAAAAGACAAGGTAACAAATGCTACCTTTACCTTCAGATTCTGGATAGATCCTGAGGAAATGCTAAGCCAAGGAACACTTTAAAACACTAGGGAATTCTCGCTGTTCTGTGTCCATTGCAGCATGTATGGTAATGGGCATATGTAGTTTTCTTTTTCCCTTCACCCTAAACTATAGCACATAGATGTGATCCAGTCCCACAGAAAAGAATGGGGTTTTCTAAATTCAAATGAATCTTCATACAGCAAAATGTGTGAGTTTTGCTGCATTAAAACGGACAAAGATGAATAGGCCTTTTCCATACAGGAGCATTGGGCTGCATTTATCAACACAGGATTAAGGCAAAGACAGATGGAAAACAATTGTTCTTGTTGCCTTGGGTAACTATAGGACTTGTAACTAAATATGTTTGTAGATTAATGTTTTAAGGAATATACTCTGTATCCCTTCATGTAATTTTTTTAATCTAATAATTTCTTCCTTGGTGTAGACTATAGCTAGATGGTTGTCTATTAGATAGACTTTCAACTACTCACCAATAAATGTTGTTCTTGTGTTAAAGCTTTTACTCTTGGTCAAAGAACTCTCATTTAACCCACATCATATCTTTGAGATATTAAATATTAAATATAATAAACGCGTAAGATTCTCTAGGTGTCCTGTTCACATCATACATATGCATTGATGGGCGTTTTGAAAAGATGTGCTGCAGTATACAAAACTCAATAAAATTTTGTTTTATTTTAAAATAAAGCTAAAATAGAAAAAAATAACCACTGTAATGTTTGGCATTAGCGCATCCCTAGTCAATGAACTTTAGCACAACACACATAGGCTGGTGTGAATGGGCTCTTAGGAAACTATAGGTTAAGTATATATACAGTATTCATACAGTGCTCATCAATGACTAAAAATGTGCAAATAATATGAAGCACTCATCTCACAAAGAGCAACTGGATTTAATGGCCCCTACTCAGTTTTCTATGGGTGATCTGGCCTACAGCTTCTCCAAACCACTCACTGACCCACCAGAAGTGATCCAATGACAAACAGCCACTACTGTTTTCCCAAATTGTATTAGCTCTGTGTCCAGAGGAGAGTCAGATGGTGTTACAGGATGCCCTAAAACAGCAGAAAAAAACAATCTGCTCAGTAGCATTTTGAAGTATATTTGCCTATGCCAAAGACTAACGTTAAACAGTGTAGGCTGGATGGACATCTACAAGAAAGAGAGTCACCGCTCTAGGTGGGTCTGCTATATGGTCACACATTTAAAACAGGATTCCAAGGGTGCTGGCAGTGCATGCTAAGCCATGAATAAGCACTAGTCTTGTGCGAAACGTCGGCTGTTCCCCTGTTCCTGTTTTATGATTTGGTGATGTATTTGCTGTTCATTTAAATAAAAGACAACCTGCACGTTTTTTTTGGAGTGCGGCTATCCATCTTTCATCTACTTTTCATGGATGGACATCTACCTTGATATCTTCTGCCCCTCTCAGGCCTCGTACACACGACCGAGTTTCTCTGCAAAAACCAGCAAGAAACTTGCTGGGAGATATTTTTTTGCCGAGGAAACCGGTCGTGTGTACATTTTCGTCGAGGAAACTGTCGAGAAACTCGACAAGCCAAAAAGAGAGCATGTTCTCTATTTCCTCGACGGGAATGGAGAAACTTGCCTTGTCGAGTTCCTCGACAGCCCAATGCCTCGTACACACGACCGAGGAACTCGACGGGTGAAACACATCGTTTTCCTCGTCGAGTTCCTTGTTAGGCTGTCAAGGAACTCGACAAGGCAAGTTTCTCCATTCCCCTGGATTATTTTCACCCTCCCTGAGTCAGCAGGCCTATGAGGCAATGACTTGATCTCTCAAACACATATGCTCTCCAGGCAAAGCTTAGTAGAGAAGAAGCCTTGTAGAAAGTCTTCCCAAGTATTTTTCCCTTCCTCGACCCACATTACTAGCACAAAACTTCTTGTGATTTAGTGTAAATAATAAACACTTATAACCCACAACACTGTATCTCCTCACTCTACTGAAGAAATCTTTCCAGGAATAGCCAAACAATGTCCCGGACTTAGGGAAAACCCAAGAAACCTAGATACCAATAACAATCAGAGTTCAGGTAGGCTAAAGCCTAGCTGCAAACACTACATTTAGGATATGGATGCATCAGCTCAAGGAGGGATTCCTATAAATATATACAGTTTATAAAGACATGAAATATAAATAACATAAAATATCTCAATTCAGCATCTGACAGCAAATTTATGTGTATCCAAATACCAGTGCCAGTTTACCAAATAGGCAGAATAGGTCCAAATTGTTTACTAAAGATAGAAAAAATAAATCAACTCAAACAAATGAAAACTTTACAATAAAGACACTATAAAGAAAAAACTATTAATATAATGTATCCAATAACAACTTATAGTACATAAACCATAGGGATCAGGTTCACATTACAGTTTGCCTCTTAAAATCTCATGTTCTTCCAGCTATCAGTTTATAAACAAGAATCCTCCAAAAACCTGTGAGGGGGCCTCCAATAAGTTTAATCCTGCACTGCCAATCCTCTTTTGGAAGTGCCAATAGACAAAAAAATTGGTGAGACCAAGAAGTCTCCACCATAGTGTATATGAAGCAGAAATAAGAGAACCTCATGGGGCATAACCATCTGTGAAACATTGAACTTGAAACATTATAAAAAGTCACCAAATACACTTAGAAATAAATTGATGGAGCATCTGGTCCTCATGGAAGCAACACCAGTCTTCCTTCTTGTGTGCACGTGTCCATAGGTGTATGATGACATCAAAATCATTGTGGCTTTTTAGAACATTTTTAAATTGGCAAATTATGTATTAAACTGCTGCACAAGAAAACTAGCCTGATCTAGCCTAATCTTGCAGGCCTAAACCTACCCCTTTGTTTGAGAGCTCTATATTTATTAATATAACAATTATTTTATGCAAGAAAATCTATTGCATTATATTGGAAGAAACCTCATCCTCCTACGCTTATATTTTGGAAACAATTGATAAATAATAATCTTCAACTGTATAGAGATATATCTAGGAATAGGGGTCACCCTAGTAAGTATAATAAAGCTTGGGCAAAGTGGTTGGATAAGCCATATACGGCATCTAACATAGAGGGAGGTAATGATTCATAGAAGGGATGTTCCCTATATGGGATATTTGTGCTTAGAAATTATGGTAATAATAGTGATAATCATTATAATCCGTCTTTATTTCTTGTTTTTGCTATGCAGGGTGATGGGACCGTGTTATTTTACTAATATATCTCAGATTTAATGTGAATGATGTGTTGTCATGTTATGTTTTGTTTGTTTAAGAAATTAAATAAAAAGATTTATAAAAAAAATAAAAATAAGTTGGCCACTTGGGTTGTTTCATCTCATACAAAGAGCTACTGTTTATGCCCTTGAGGTCGCAGTAAAAACAGGAGTCTAAATCATTTTACTAAAGGACTTGAGAGGTCAGTTATATCTCTAACATTGTGTTAATGCTGTTTGAATTTAAGGGCCAATATATTCTGTTATACTTTTATGAACTTAACCTGTCAACTTAAATTGTAACCAGTTTGTGTATCTTTTATAAAGTTGTTAACCTAGTTCTTGCGTGCCTGCTGAGGTTCACAGAAAGGTATACTGGCAGGGTCAGTGGGTGTTAGGCCTCACATGAGGCTACACCAAGAGGCAAACTACCAGTGGTTCCTGTGGGGGGTAGCGCAACATGTACAAAGCCTAAATAGAATGGGGGTATCTCTTTATAATGCTACAAAATAAATACATCCACTTTTTAAGTTTAGGTTCATATTGTGGTATGAACCAGGGGCGTCATTAGGGGTGGGCTGGGAAGGCTGGAGCCCCGAATGGGTGCCCGAAAAGCCCAGAGTCTCATGTATGCTGTATTTAATTACATAACCCTGAGCACTGGCATTTTGTCAAGCACTGGGACAATTCTGTGTATGACAGCCGCCGAGTGTGGCCGAGAGACATTGCGGGTCCCTCCTTCTGGAGCCTGCAGCGCCTATGATGGACGTCCCACTGGTCCAATGCCGGGACCGCGGGATGTGTGACGTCCATCATAGGTGCTGCAAGCTCAGAAGGCGGGAATTACAATGCCGCCCACGGCACCATGCCACATCCCTGATGAGCTCCCTGCTCGGCGCTCGGTTTGGCGCTCTCCTCCTCGGCTCCTCAACCTCCTCTGGCAAATGGCTGATTTTCTCTGACAGGCACATTGGACACGCAAATGTTAAATCCCTGTTATCCAAAGCCGGTACTAAAGTATGTCTTGCCACTCTGTGCAATGGACTCCCCCCACCTTGACAGAATATGAGATATTAGCATGGGGGTCAGTGATTGTGCATGTAAGTCTTGTCTGTGCAGGTAGGTCATGTCTGTGCATGTAGGTCACGTTACTGCATGTAGGTCACGTTACTGCATGTAGGTCATGTCTGTGAATGTAGGTCATGTTACTGAATGTAGGTCATGTTACTGCATGTAGGTCATGTCTGTGCATGTAGGTCATGTCTGTGCATGTAGGTCACACATAGGTCATGTCTGTGTATGTAGGTTATTTTACTGTATGTAGGTCATTTTACTGTATGTAGGTCATGCTAGTGTCCCTAAGAGCTTCCTTACATGCTGATCTCATGAAATGTGTAACTGACATACATACACACACTGACTTACATGTCAGTTTGTGTATGTACTGACACACACAGGTCAGGGTATGTGTGTCAGGTAGGCCGTGCCGCCACCGCCCCCCCCCCCCGGTTCCGGCTTCGGGCTGAAGCCCCTGGTCTTTTTGCCACCTAGCAATGCCCCTGGTATGAACAGTTAAAAATATACAAATCTTAACACATAATGTAATAGAGTTTATGTTTATTTGCAAATCTGTGGTGCTGGTTTTGCAATCTTTCACATGGCAGATACTAACGAAGGCTTCAGTCATATGAACAAGAGAATCTACTGATCAGAAAGGCCTCTCTAGTGTATAGGAAGACACTGTAATTGCTGCCCCTGTTCTAAATAGGTTATTGGAAGCATGGTACAGGAAACATTGATTACTGTCTGCCTATGCTCAGAAAAAGACAGCCCCAATTAATGGGCTTCCCTGCTAGGTGAAATCTTTAAAGACAAGGCAGACAAAGGAAGGTGGTGAGGAAATATTTTCCTTGCAGGAGTTAAGAGTTTTGGAGACATTTATATTTTTAATCAGAAAATAGAACATTTAAAGAAAACCTTTGCTGTGATACACATGGAGTTGTCCATAGCTAACCTCTATTGTCTTAAATCCAAGTGTAGTCAAAATAAAGCTGCTGGCTCATGATTTCAATATTCCTCTGGCAATGCTTCACCCCCACCACTGTAACCTTCTGTTGCTGTGGGGGGGCTGAGGGAGCTGTAATTTTCACTCATTAAAGTCGTTGTATAGGCACAAGGTTTTTTTTTACCTTCATGCATTCTAAGCATGAAGATAAAGAAAAAACATCTGTGTAAAGCAGCCCCCTACCCCCACCCCAATAATTACCTGAGAACCCATCTCCATCCATGTCCATGAGAGCCTTGCCTCCTAGGGGACTGGCACTCCTGATTGGCTTTTAAATGGAATGGAATTGAATGGACACACAAAGTCATGGGTCAGGAGTGTGCCTGTGTGGGTGCTCCCATTGTAAGCTGTTTGCTGTGGGGACACCCAGCAGGAGGGAGGAGGGAGGAGCCAGGAGCGCCAGTGAAGAACCCAGGAAGGGGAGGATCTGGACTGCTCCATGCAACATCACTGCACAGAACGGGTAACTATGAGGCCTCGTACACACGACCAAGGAACTCGGCGGGCGAAACACATTTGTTTTCCTCGTCGAGTTCTTGTCAGGCTTGTCGAGGAACTGGACAAGCCAATTTTCTCCATTCCCGTCGAGGAAAAATAGAACATGCTCTCTTTTTCCTCGCTGAAAAATGTACACACGACCGCTTTCCTCTGCAAAAAAAATCTCCCACCAAGTTTCTTGATGGATTCTGCCGAGGAGACCGGTCGTGTGTACGAGGCTTGACATGTTTGTTATTTAATAAAAAACAAAACAAAAACAAGGCTTTAATATCACTTCAAGAGTACATGACTATGCTGGTACAAGAGCTGCGATGAATGAAGAGGCAGATGATTGAAAGATGATGATTGAAAGTCATGTACCCTGCATTCAAAAACTGTGTTTTCTTCATAGAAATTGTAGTAAAGCTTCTATGAATGGCAGAGCTGAGTGGGAAGGGCTGGCATAGTCAGGCACTCTTGATGAGTGCAAATGATAGCTTCCTCAGTTCTATTATGCACCGCTAGACTAAGGCAGTGTGTGGGTGGGGGGGGGGGGGTATTTCAAGAAAACCAGAAGCCAGCAGCACAAGGGACTTATTTATTGTAAGTCATGTTCCTTGTGCTGACTTTTGCATTTGTATTTGTTATTTTGACTACACTTAGACTTTAAAACACTGAGTCATAGACAAGTATACAGATAATGATTTCTGGCTGTACTCTGACTTTCCTGATCTGCATACACGTTCTGGGTCAGTGATTCAATATATTAAAGCCAGAGGCAATAGTCTGACAACTAAAATTTTCAGAAGTGGTATTCCACATCTTTCTCATAAGAAATGCCAGCTTTAATTTAGGTTATTTGGTTTAAAAAAACAAAATATAGCAAAATAATGATTACAGACTCTTTCTTAGCCTGTTTTTGCATTCTCTATACACACAGCATGTGATATGCCAATACTTTAATCAATAGTAAAAGAAAAGGGGTCACAGCAGTTGTATATGTCTTCCTCACAATATTACCTTGCGTTTAACACATTAAAATAAAGAAGATCACATTAGGTAGAGGGGTGCACATTTCTGTGTGCATCACCTATACTTGATCCCATTGTTTATTTCACATGATCAAGTGCAAGGGGTTCATAGAGGAGCTTACTTACTACAACTAGTATCTCTGCTTTGTTTTAATGTAATTGTTATATAGCAAGTGCTATTGTGGGCAGAAACAAAGGATACCCTGATGTCAAAGAATGTAAAACAGGATCAATCTCATATATCTCATCTCATATATCTCAACCTCATATATCACTAAGGCCCTGTACACACGACCGGTTCATCCGATGAGAATGGTCCGACGGACCGTTTTCATCGGTCCACCGCTGAAGTGGTCTGATGTGTGTACACACCATCAGTTCAAAAACCGATCGGGTCAGAACGCGGTGACGTAAAACACACGACGTGCTGAAAAAAATGAAGTTCAATGCTTCCAAGCATGCGTCGACTTGATTCTGAGCATGCGCAGGTTTTGAACCGATGCTTTTGTGTACTAACCATCGGTTTGGCCCGATCGGTCAGCGGTCCATCGGTTCGATTTTAAAGCATGTTTTAAAATTTTGGACCGAAGGACAACAGACCGATGGGCTATACACACGGTCGGTTTGGACCGATGAAACTGAACCTCGGTCCATTCTCAACGGTTTTGTCCGACCGTGTGTACGCGGCCTAAGAGACACTTTTCATAATTGTATCCCACAAGAACCACTAATAGGAAATAGTAGGTAGGTAAGGTTGAAAAAGGACAATAGTCCATCCAGTTCAACCTGTGTAGGTATACGTGTGTCAGTGTCTATAATTATGCCCCATATCCTCGTATAAACATGCTCCACAGCTTCCATTATAACAGGTAAAAGAATAAGGGGCTTGATTTGCAACATTACCTTTTAATGTAACTGCACCAAAGTTGGAAAACATTGTTCTAGAAATAAAATTAACAAATTCTTTGAATCTAGAACTGGGAGGGTCTCGGACTAGATAAAAAAGCATAACACATGCATACAGACTCCCTTTTTTTGCACCTGTCTTCAACATTTTAACCTCTTGACGACCGAGGACATCCATGGACGTCCTTGGCTTTGCGCGGAGATATCTGAATGATGCCTGCAGCTACAGGCATCATTCAGATATTACCGTCTTCAGCTGCCGATTCTGTGCACGATAAGAATGATGAAAGCGGCAGTTCCACCGCTTGATCGTTCTTATAGGCAGCGGGAGGGGACGTCCACCCCCATTCGGTGCTTCTCCGGGCTCTCTCGTGCCATCGGGGGCCCGGAGAGCAAATCGGCTGGCGCTAGCTGGGAAAGCATAGAAATGACTGGTGACCAGACCCGGACCTTCAACGGTCATAGAGATGACTGGTGACCAGATGGTCACCAGTCATCTCTATGACCGCTGAAGGTCCGGGCACAACGTTATGACATCACGCCCGGTACCCGAAAGTAAACAAAGCCGCAATCGCGGCTGTCGGCATTAGATCGGTGAATTTTTTTCACAATCGAATGCTTGTAAGCCTGGAGGAGAGATATGGGGTCTTATTGACCCCACATCTCTCCATAAAGAGGACCTGTCACAGTGATTCATATTACAAGGGATGTTTACATTCCTTGTAATAGGAATAAAAGTGATAAAAAAAAAGTGTAAAAAAAAAGTGTAAAAATAAAAAAATGTAGTAAAATAAAAACATTTTTTTTTTAAATGCCCCAGTAGCTCGCGCTCAGAAGCGAACACATATGCAAGTCCTGCCCACATATGTAAACGCCGTTCAAACCCCACATGTGAGGTATTGTTGCGTGCGTTAGAGCATGTGCAACAATTCTAACACTAGACCTCCTCTGTAACTCGAAAATAGCAACCTGTAAAAAAAATTAAAGCGTTGCCTATGGAGATTTTAAAAGTACCAAAGTTTAGCGCCATTCCATGCGTGTGCGCAATTTTAAAGCCTGACATGTTAGGTATCTATTTACTCAGAATAACATCATCTTTCACATTATACAAAAAAATTGGGCTAACTTTATTGTTTTGTTATTTTTTAATTCTTGCAACTGTTTTTTTTCCCCATAAAAGGCATTTGAAAAATGATTGCGCAAATACCGTGCGAGAAAAAAAGTTGCAATGACCACCATTTATTCCCTAGGGTGTCTGCTAAAAAAAATATATATATAATGTTTGGGGGTTCTGGTTAATTTTCTAGCAAACAATTGTGATTTTTACATGGAGAGAAGTGCCAAAATAGGCCCGGTGGTCAAGTAGTTAAAAACACTGGGAATTTTTCCAGAATGTGAAACTTTAATCACCATTATAATTACTTATTATTAATAATTAATATTAAAAAACAATATGGCAAAACATACTATATTAAAACACCAGAAAAAATGTATACACTTGTTTTGAAAACACCATCCTATGATCCACACCCATTCAGGATGCCAGTTCCAGATCAGGGCTGAGAAGATAGTCTGCATTGCAATGTTGGATATTGGGTGGAGATAAATTACCAAAAAGGCTCAGTATCCCCTGCAGCCTTTTGGCAAATGAGACTGGCAATTATGTGTTACAATGACAGGTTGGCTTCACCTACCTCTATGTCCTGATAGATCTGCCCTGACCTGGTCACATCCAGACTACAATCATACCTGCTCACTGAGAATCCATAACATGTACAAACTAGCAACTCAACAGCTTCTCCATAGAAAATTGTATTGTAGCATTACAGCACTGCAGTAACATAATCCAAAAATCTGAAGTTTTTCGGCCTAAGCCATCATCATTTTGGATGATTTTACTGCTGTAATGGAGAAGCTGTCGACTTGCCGGTATGTACATGTTATTGATTCTCTGTGAACTCAATTAGCCAGAGCACCGACCACTCTGCACACTAACTACATTAAACAGTGGTAGAGCTTGGGTGAGTTTTCTTTTGATACCTAGACATAGACGTTAAGGCCTGGTTCACACCTATGCATTTTTGTGTGCATTTTCAGTATTGCAGAAACACACTACAGTCCATTTAACATGGTTTTCTATGGATGTAGTTCACATCTGTGTATTTTATGGAAAGGGCCAGGGTCTTTTTTTCTGGTTTTTGGTTCCATAGACTTCAATGGATCGAAAACGTCTATTGAAAAAAAAAAGCAAAATATGCAACCTGCATATGTGTGATCCAGGCCTAACTGACTAGAGGCAAATAGGCTGTTCATTAAGGTTTTTGTATTTTGCAGATTTGCAGTACAGAACTTGTTCCATAGGAAACCATGTTAAATGGACTGTAGTGCAAATCTACAAAATGCAAAAAGCACTAAAAATGCATAGGTATGAATCCAGCCTTAGCAAGGTAAATTTCACTTTGTAAGGAAATTTTCAACATAGCTTAACCTCCCTGGCGGTGTTCCCGAGTCTGACTCGGGGTGGAATTTTTTGGCTACAATCGGTAACCCCGAGTCAGACTTGGGCTCGCCTCGCTGAATCCACAGGCATTGTTTACTTACCTTGTCCCTGGATCCAGAGATTCCACCGTGCTGTGTGAGCGAGCGGGACCTCGCTCGATTCACACAGTGCCTCTGTGTGCCGCCGATCTCCGTTCCCTGCGATGTTACGACGCATGGGAGCGGAGAACGGCGCCAAATTCAAAAACTTAAACAAACACATTACATACAGTATACTGTAATCTTATAGATTACAGTACTGTATGTAAAAAATACACACCCTCCTTGTCCCTAGTGGTCTGCCCAGTGCCCTACATGTTCTTTTATATAATAAAAACTGTTCTTTCTGCCTGCAAATTGTAGATTATTTATTATATTATAATTTATAATTTTGTTTTTAAAAAAAATGTCATACCCGGGATGCCTACTAGACTCTTGTTTGGTCAGATTTAAGTGAGTTATTCCTAAGAATTGCAGGCCTACAATATAAAACAATTCTCGTTTTCTACAATATAAAACGCCAAATTTCCTTGCAAATAATGGTACCGCTTTCAGAACCTTTTTTCTGAAAGAATCATACCGCCAGGGAGGTTAATGAATGTGGTGAAAAGTCAGCTTGCAGAGAATACCCAACCATGTGCAAGGAAAAAATAAAACAAATTTTTGCTTGCACATGCTTGCATTTTCCCCTCGTAAAGTGAACAGACTTATGATCTTTAGTAAATCATCCCCATGGCGTTAACATGTCTTTAATAGACTCACCAGTGCAATTTAAAGCATGCTTTATCAGCAACAACAGGTAAATGGAGGATTGTGTAGAATTGATTTGGGGTGTTTAACTTGTGTTACAATACTGAGTATAGTCTTTTGTTTAAAAAAAGTGGTGGACAATTCAACTTTAAGAGTCAGATTTTCTATTTAAAACAACCTGTCCTGAATATGTATTTAGGATTATCGATCTGCAGAACAATACATGAACAATGTCAAAATGTTAATGAGGTCTCCTAGGGGATATTACTCAGTAAGACCTCAATGGCAGGCGGGTCAATATGTTGGAGTAGAAAGTAGCAAGAAGACAAATCATTATCTTTGTTTCTGGAGTGTAAATAGCTTTTAGTTTTATAGGAGTAAGGGATACAAAATGATATCATAGGATTTCCATTAGCGCTACAAAGAATTATTGATAGACATAAATATTCCAATTTTCTTTTTGTACAGACATAAAGCCAAATCAAATTAATCATGCCAGTATGGAACATTCCACAAAAAAGAAGCAAAACCAGGATAAAAAAAAAAACATGTTATAAGGGAAAATTTTTAAAGGGGCCTCAAGCAAAATACTACACTATAAATCGGTTGAAATGGTCATAAATTTCCTTTAGTTGATATATAACACATACAAAGGTTTATCTCTTGCAGAAGAAAACCTATGTATAATCTCCCACACACAACACACAAATGGTTCCTATATGTGCATTGTGCTGTAATGCATGTGCTGGGGTGTGTTTGCAAGGTGTCTGGTATACCAAAACAAATGGCACTGCAATGTGCCACCAATCATGTGTTGCCATGCATTACACGACTGCAATGTACAGATGTAGGGCCAGATCCATGTAGCGTGGCGCTTTTTTACATCCGGCGTAGCGTATCTCAGATACACTACGTCGCCGTAACTTACAGCCTATTTCCCATATCCACAAAGAATTTGCGCCGTAAGTTACGGCGGCGTAGGGTAAATGTGTCGGCGTAAGGGCGCGCAATTCAAATCACGAAGTTGTGGGTGTGTTTTATGTCAATACGTCTTGACCTCACGTAAATTACGTTTTTTTTAACGGCGCATGCGCCGTCCATGGGGGTATCCCAGTGCTCATGCTCCAAATTAAACCGCAACAAGCCAATGCTTTTGATGTGAACGTAATTCTACGCAAAGCCCTATTCGCGAACGTTTTACGCAAACAACGGAAAATTTGACGCTGGCCCGACGTCCATACTTAACATTGCGTACGCCTCATAGACCCAGGTGGTAACGTTACGCCAAAAAAAGCCTTACGGAAACAACGTAAAAAAATGCGCCGGCCAGACGTACGTTTGTGGATTGGCGTATCTAGCTAATTTTTATACTCGACGCGGAAATCGATGGAAGCGCCACCTAGCGGCCAGCGTAAATATGCACCTTAGATCCGACGGCGTACTAAGACGTACCAGCTTCAGGCGTATTTTGTTTTGTGAATACAAAACAAAGATATGCCGGAGCAACCTAGAAGTTACGCGGCGTATCAATAGATACGCCAGCGTAACTGCTTCGTGGATCTGGCCCGTAAAGTTAGGCTGATGCATTTTACTGTGTGACCTTTATAACACATAGTAAGGTTAGTTACAAATTAGAACTTTATTTAAAGCGCATGTACCCTTAGCAGGCTTGTTAAATTCCCAGGGAACCCAGTGCATTTGTCAATGGTAAAATCTGTGATGTGGTTGTTGAGCTGTGTGGTCTAATAGCTAGCTCCCCCTCCCTTTACCAATCTCCGACCACAATGGAGTAGGGAGACGGTAGTCTGACTGACAACATAGAGGAGGCGGTAATGACACAGAGCACACAGAGCCTGCACAGATCCTACCTCCTCTAAACACTACCAAACTGAACAGTCCTTTTTTCTGTGCAACCCATAGCCACCAGATGACTGCAGTAGGAGGAGGAGGAGATGACTACAGTAGTAGCTGTGTAGTGAATGATGTCAACTGGAGAGGAGCCCTGTCATTCACAAAACATAACTCCACAAAAACACAAGTAAACTTGTCTGGGTAGATTAGTGTAATAGCTGGTGGTGTGAATTTTTGTGGGCTTATGTTTTCGTGAATGATTCTGCACTTCTCAAGCCACTATCGTTCACAACACAAGCAACCAGCCACTAGTGTAGTAATCTCCAGTGAACTAGCTGGTGGCTGTGGGCTCAGTCCCATCAGAACAAAGGGAGTAGAAGTGACGTAGGTTGCATAGTAAGGTGGGCTGCAATAGAGGGAAAGGGGACTTCAATGCAGCCTGTACCTCCTTCATAGGAACGCCCATAATTTGGACTTCACCCGAGGGTGGAGCTACAGCCAGTACTGACAGAAATAAACCACAGCACAGATTTAACTAGGACGGTTAAGAGTAGAGGCCCCACTTTCCCCTTTTTTACTAATCATTTTATAACAATATTATAACAAAAAACAAACACCAGCACATTGTTTAGGAGGTAATTTATTTTATATGCAAGGCTGCCTCTATAATGTAGAGCTTTATATTACCTGAAGTTCTTCTACAGAGAATAGTGAAGGATCTAAAGTAATTGTGTCAGCATTTGGCATTAATCGGCACACAGTATATACCTTCCTTGGAAATCTTTCTGGGTGTTATCCTTGGAGAGATGTCTAACCATATATGTCCAGTTTATGGGTTCAGAGTTGACCAGACAAATCAAAACAAAAACAACAAAGTCAAGACAAATAGCAAAAACTGAGTTTTGGTACTGTCCTTGCTACCTCAATAAAAGGTCCACTGGTGGCTTAAAAAATCTGGCTCTGTTTATATAAGGGGTAAATGCAATATTTAGAAACTGCCATATATTTTCCAGTGAATTTATATCTAAATATAATAAGCCGTAAAAAAATAGACAATATTTTTACGTTGGAGATGTGGATCAGAAACCGGCACCATACTACACATTTGGTGGCTGTGCACAAAGGTTACAATCATTCTGGAAAGGCGTGCATGACTACATCACAAAGATTACAACCTACACATTGGACTTTACTCCCTCGCAATACCTCCTTCACTACTCTTCCCTCCCCAGATTGACTTACCACAGGTCATTAGCCATGCATTTTAACATGGCTAAACTCTTGGGGCAATACTATGCAATTATCAATTGCGTAATGGTTATTGCATAATGGTTATTGCGTACAAGACAAAATGCAAAAATTGAAGAATTAATCAACATTGCGCAATACACACCAACTAAATTTACTCACATCTGGGCAAGCTGGTTTCAGCTCCAAGACTGATCAGAATATTCACTACTCCAATCCAACCCTACATAAGTGGCGTAGCAAGCCCCATTTGCAATTAGGACTGTACAGATCCTGCGGGACACAGAGGACATCCATCCATCCCCAACACATAGACTCTGAATCCTTCCCTCTATTTGTCCCTCTCCTCTCCCTTCTCCGTAACCTCCCCTTAAACCCATTCCCACCTATATTCTACTCCTTCTTCTCTCATTTCCCCTCTCAATTCCCCCCAACTCCAATGAACCCCATTAGAGTGCTGTAATGAGTCTCCTTAGGTCCTTTACAACTTACCAATGACCACTTTAGAAATAAACAAGGTGCAATCTATACTGTTATCCACAACCTAGTTTAAATGTTACATTTATTTAGTTTGATATTTCATTGGAAGACTTCATATGTAATCCTAGATATCTTACACAGTTGATACTTAATTATATGATTGTTATGTAAACCTAAGTAGCCTGCCTTGGTCTCCTTTCAAAACAGGACCGAAAGCTCTGGATACTAGTTAAAAGAGAAGTATGTGAATTTTTTCCCCCCCATAATCATACTTACCTAGGTGGATGCAGCATGGGTCCAATGCTGCATCTGATACCTGCTGCCTCTGCACTGAGAACTGAGCCACAAACATTGCCTATGGCTCGGTTCTCTCAGCTCCCCGAGCAAAGAGCTGCTGACTGTCAATCAGCAGCTCTCCTGTTCTGCTTCTCCACGCTCACTGGAGCGATGAGCTGTGACGGGGCGGGAGTGGCCATCTCAGCCTCTCAGCAGCTTGCTGTGAGGCTGAGATGGCCATAAGTCCAGGCACCTGGCTGATCCAGACTTCCAGAGTTGGGATGACGCGGTGCCTGGACTGATCTGTGTGATGTCAGCGGAGAGCAGACTTCAGACTGCTCTCTCCTGAAAACAGGAGTGCCAAACGAATTGCACTCCTGTGACCTGTAGGAGAAACCCATCAGACTGATTTAGTACCTGAAAACTTAGTTATTGTCAGTTTTGGGAGGTATTATTTTAAATTATTTATATAGATTATATAAACTACCAGATTATTTATCCCAATCAATTTTTTATGTTCATTCTATTCAATATACCACTACTTACTTAAAAAAATGTGATCATTGTAATCAATATAACTGAGTGGCAATTCTTTATATAAGGCCAATCTGACTCCATGCTGGCTTTGACTTTTAGTTTATTATCTATTAAATTATTTTATCTTGCTACTCTAAATACAATATCACTATGTATTTTGATGAAAATTGGGAATATTCTTTACTCCGAATATAGCAACTGATAGGATAAAAACATAATAACTTTCAACAAAGCCTGTAATGTAATTAAAAGCCTAAGGCTAAGTTTGGAGGAGTGCATGCTGGCTGCTGCTCAGTGTATGCCCTCCATGGCAGAAGAACCCACCATGGGACCTCAACTGAGTTGTGGTTTGTGTTAAGTTAATACAATTTTTTGAATAGCATATGCAATGCTTCACTAAGCATACACTGATAGTAAGTCATTTAGTTTTACTTTATTATAGTGCACCAAGCACTGGGGATGACTTTCCATGGGTCAAACATTAATACTGCAATCGCCCTAAGGCATCTCTTTGCCCAAAGCCTTAGGCTCTATAACTACAATCTGGGTTGTTTCTAAAGAATCAAAATAAAGAAAAATATTCATATAATACACAAATACACATACTGTATATATAAATACATACTTGCAATCCACACTCTCGATAATCTGCTGAACCCTCTGCCATCTGGTACTTTATGTCCATCTCCCATAGTGGCATAATTGCTTTGCTGTGTCCTGTTCCCCACTCTGCACGCAGCAAAACAATTCACTTCCCTACCACTTTCATATTCTAATGGTACATAATGATTTTTGCAAACATCTTTGTGAGTTTAGCAAAGCATTTTAATGCAAATCATAACTTTAAAAAATATCAGTCATCGTGTAGAGCATATCACTGTGCAGTGTTGCATAACTGTTCTGCTAAAATATCACTAATGTTGCTGTTCGGCAAACAGATTACCAATAATATGTTTGGCAACAAGTATAAATCATCAAAGTGTAACAAAATATTAACACTTTCCTCCTTTTGTTGTGTTTTTAAAGGGGTTGTAAAGGATTTTTTTTCATAATAAGCATCCTTTACTTGCAGACATTCCTCTTTTCACTTCCTCATTGTTCATTTTTGCTCAGAAGTTGCTCTATTTCTTCTCTGTTCTGTTCACTTCCTGCTTGTCTGATTTTACTGACCACCGTGATGGGAGGGTTTACTGCGGTGGTCAGTAACGTGCTCGCCCCCTCCTGGGAACTACATCTGTGTGACAGGACGCTCTCTACGTGTTAGAGACTTCAAGGAGGTGTGAATTACTAGGCGTGCCGCAATTAACACTGGGAAATGTGTTCTTACATGAACGAGCGCCCCAAGCCAGGAAGTGAATGACAGAACAGAAACTAGAACGCCGGAGGTGATATAGATGAAGGAATTTAATAGGTATTTACTCGTTTTTTTTAACAGAATCATTACACTATTCTGTCTACCTTGCAGACATTAATTTTAGGCAAAACATTTTTTTCCTTTACAACTCCTTTAAGCCACTGGGTGTTGCATATTTAAAGTAAACCTGTCATTTTATGAACATGCATCAACATGAATAACATGCAAACACCATGAATTGCCTGAACAACCTTCTAATATCATATTAGAAGAAACAATGTCAAATATCACAGAGATGCTGAAAATGATATTTTTTTATACTGAGGCAAGAAAGCAGTAAAGATACTGTGCAAAAAGGATTTTCACACCAGATCGTGGAGGTTGGAATTTTATGAAGACTGCGATGAAGTATTTGCAAAGAAAAATCAATAGGGCACTTTATCACAAAGCTCTGAATAGATCACTAACATAAAAGGAGCTACTGTTTGGTTCAATGAAGAGCTAGGGATGTTAGGTTAAAACAGCAAGAGATAATTGTACCCAACAGAGCATAGTCATTTTTGCAATAAAGTTTCTTTTTCCTGTATAAACCATATTTAGATATGCTTCTGCCATTAAGCAAGGATAGTTTTTGCCGTAAAGCGTAGTTCCACCTAGAAATAGAACTTACGCTGTCCGGATTCCTCCCCCCCTCCAGTGTCACATTTGGCACCTTTTAGGGGGAGGGGGGAGCAGATACCTGTCTAATACAGGAATTAGCTCCCACTTCCAGTGAAAGATCGCCGCAGTATATGCAGTGATCTACGCCATGTCCGGCCCATCCTCTGTCCACACCGTTGTCTTCTGGGAGATCCACAGGTCCCAGAAGACAGCAGGGACCACTCAGAACATGCATCGCGACTCGCGCATACGCAGTAGGGAACCAGGCTGTGGAGCCATAAGGAGCCACAAGGAGCCGAGGGACATGTCAGCTTTGGGTAAGGACATTGCGGGCTCCCTGGACAGGTAAGTATCCTTATTTTAAAAAGTCAGCAGCTACAGTATTTGTAGCTGCTGACCTTTAATTTATTTATTTTTTCAACTGTTGGAAACAGGTTAATAGACTCCTTCCTCATCCCCGTGTCACAGCTCTGGGCCAAATACAAGATACTTTGTCTTGTCAGATGAGAGGGGGGTAGTAACTTACATGCTCACCCATACCCTGAAGTAGTAGGCAATTTAGTTTGCCAGATGGGTACAGTCCAATCTAGAAGTGAGCCATCCTGTGCTGCCACTTTAAGCTTCAGATAATCCTAGGTCACAACCTAAGCAGACCCTTCTTTTTTGTGATTCATAAATGACCAGTTAGTCCTTAAATAGACTTTTCAAACACAGAAAAGGAATCCTTCAACCGATTATGGATTCTTTGCATGAGCATAAAACAGAAGACATTTCTAGTAACAATGGCTTTATGACTCGATCTGCATACATTTACCATTACTGTGCCCTCCCAGCCAGAAAATGATCAGTTATTTTCTCTCACTCTACAGTATATATGAATATATTTGTTTCAAATTATAACAGCAACCTGAGAGACAATACCATCAGACGCAAGATTAATCTTCATAAAAACATGATTTATTATATACTCAGCGGACTGCCTAATATTTTTTGCACCAGTGCTCTTTTCTGTTTCTGTTGACAATACAGTCATAGGAAATATGATTAAAAGTAGCGTGAACCTTTTTCATATACTATGCATTAAAGGTGGGACAGTCTAGGGTTTATAAAATCAAAGGCTTAGTTGTTTATCTTTTGCAGAACTACATCAAGACTCTTAAAGCGGGAGTTCACCGAAATTTTAAGATTAGATTGATGCTCATTTTGTCTAGGGGAATCGGGTAGTTTTTTTTAAATCGAAGCAGTACTTACCGTTTTAGAGAGCGATCTTCTCTGCCGCTTCCGGGTATGGTCTTCGGGACTGGGCGTTCCAATTTGATTGACAGGCTTCCGATGGTCGCATACATCGCGTCGCGAGTAGCCGAAAGAAGCCGAACGTCGGTGCGGCTCTAGACGGTGCCTGCGCACCGACGTTCGGCTACTTTCGGAAAATCGTGACGCGATGTATGCGACCATCGGAAGCCTGTCAATCAAATAGGAATGCCCAGTCCCGTAGCCCATACACGGAAGCGGCGGAGAAGATCGCTCTCTAAAACGGTAAGTACTGCTTTGATTTAAAAAAAAAACACCAAATTCCCCTTGACAAAATGAGCATCAATCTAATCTTAAAAATTTACTTTTCGGGTGAACCTCCACTTTAACAATAAATTCAAAGTACATAAATGCATACATATACTTTTCCATGATAAAGCAGTGATTTACTTAACCACTTCAGCCCCGGACCATTTTGCTGGTCAATGACCAGGCCACTGCGTCGCTTTAACTGACAATAGCGCGGTCGTGCGATGTGGCTCCCAAACAAAACTGGTGTCCTTTTCTTCCCACAAATAGAGCTTTCTTTTGGTGGTATTTGATCACCTCTGCGGTTTTTATTTTTTGCTCTATAAACAAAAATAGAGCGACAATTTTGAAAAAAAATTATATTTTTTACATTTTGCTGTAATAAATATCCCCCAAAAATATATAAAAAAACATTTTTTTCCCTCAGTTTAGGCCGATACGTATTCTTCTACATATTTTTCATAAAAAAATCGCAAAAAGCATTTATTGATTGGTTTGCGCAAAAGTTATAGCGTCTACAAAATAGGGGGTAGTTTTATGGCATTTTTATTAATATATATATATTTTTTACTAGTAATGGCAGCGATCTGCGATTTTTATCGGTACTGCGACCTTATGGCGGACACTTCAGACACTTTTGACACATTTTTGGGACCATTGGCATAGCGATTAGTGCTATAAAAATGCATTGATTACTGTAAAAATGTCACTGGCAGGGAAGGGGTTAACACTGGGGGGCAAGTAAGGGGTTAATTATGTTCCCTAGGTGAAGGGGGGGTGGGACTGACTAGGGGAAATGACACATCGCTGTTCATACATTGTATGAACATGCGATCAGTCATTTCTCCCTCTGACAGGACCGGGAGCTGTGTGTTTACACACACAGCTCCCGGTTCACGCTCTGTAATGAGCGATCGCGGGTGCCCGGCGGTGATGGCGCCTGCCGGGCATGTGTGCGGCACCAGGGGCGAGCAGGGGGTGCACAAGCGCGCCCCTAGTGGTTGAAATGCAAAATTACATAATATTACGTGATTTCGCGCAGCCGAGCCGACCTGCCGCCCTAAAACTGCGGCGGCTGGTCGGCTAGTGGTTAAAAAAACAAACAAAAAACTGTTGGCCACTAAAATGTGAACTATACCGTTAAATTGCAGGTGCTTTCTGATACATCTGTTTCTGTAGGCCTAAGGAACCCCTGTATCCTATTAGCTTTAGAAACTAATGTGATATGTGTTATAGAATGGAAGAATTGTATTCATGTTACATGATTCTACTACATAGAAAAACTAAAAGACAGCGTCTATTTGCAGTAAAATGGTTCTTAATGGAGATATATATCATCGCCTTTTGAGGTCAGAAAAGTCCCAAACAACACAAAGAATGCTCCTAACCTGGATAGGTGGGCTTTTAATTTCTACCCAAAGACAAGTGTATCAGCCACCTCTGTTTCTAGATGCTGCTAAAAGTAAATAAAGCTTATTGGTTTTACGGGCACATTGGCTCCTGAGGCATTCTAGAAATTGATCCAACATTTCTACTGTGAGTCATAACAAAAGTGGTTTTCCTTTATGTGTATTACCAAAAGACAAGGATAATAAAAGCCAATGAAAGGCAAGCTGAAACGTAGAGAACTCCAGAGAAAACACAAGCAATCTGCGGAGAAGAATGTAGCCTTTATATACATTTAGAGGTTGCTGGAAAAAGCAGAACTGAGAATGGAGGACAGGCTACAGATGGGTACCGATTATAAAAGGAGGCTAATGCATGACAGGCAAGAAAATGTATTGGTTTGTAGCCTGGAGGTTACAGAATCCATATTTTTGAAACACAACAGATTTTTAAACCGTACAGTATATAGCAATCATTCATGACAATGAGATAATGGGCTGCTATACAGGGATTATATAAAAGCATATAAAGCTGATCATAAATGGTAGAAAGTACCTGGACACCCAGAATATAGCTAAAACTTTCTTTGTTTAATAAAAATAAAAAAAATAAAATAAGCTTTTCCTGAAATGTAACTGCAGACCAAAAATGTGAGTATCCATTGGGAACTAATTAACAAGGCTGCTTATAGCGGTAAATTTCCATCATCTTGGTTATAAAAGCATAATAAACCAGTTTTTTGTTTCAGCTTCTAAAGAAACCCAGACGAGGTTATAGTTTGCCCTAACCCTATGTCACTTTCACATTTGCTGGACAATACATGTGAAACTGATTTTTTTTATTGAAGTTTTAACAGAGACAAAAATGAGAAGAAACAAGTGTGAACATTCTGTCATACAGTTGACAAAGTAGATTGAATCATTCAGTTGAATACATATGACAGATCAGGGTATCAACAAAGTGAACATTGGAAAGAATTCAGTTGCTAACTTACCTGGTAACGGAGGTTATCTACTGCCACTCAGACACCCCTAAGGGATCAGATATTTTTTTTTAATATATAGCTGTATTTATGCCTTGTAGTGACGTGGCATCCTGTAAAATGCTATGTACTGTTTACTCTTGTATAAATGTACAAAGAATAAAATGCCTGCACCATTATTCTCTATGAAAAGACTAGTAACGATGTGGGGCTTTTTCTAGGCTGGCAGTATGTTTCATAGATAAAGGCAACCATGACCAGGTACTGTACTTGTCCAACATTGTTCGAGGGCTGTACTTTAACTCTAAGACTGCATTCACACCTGAGCAGAATGATTTTCAAGCATTTTTAGATGTGTATTTAAGCTTCAGACACTTTCATTTTAGACCAGGGTTGCTCAACCTGTGACCCTCAGGGGCCCTCTTATGTGGCCTTCTGGGCTTGCTGACCCACCATTCCAGAGCACCAGAGTGCATGAGGTTGGTGCCGACAGCAGAAGAAGTAGGCGGCGGCAGAGAGATCCGAGAGGACACTTTGCCTTGGACCTTTCTAGTAGCCTTAAGAGTGAACCCAGCAGAAGCTGGAAGAGGAACAAAAGGTCAGTATATTAAACATCACATACATTGCGATTTTGAAATGGGCATATTAGCACATATAAAAGGGTTAACAACTATTAAGCTGCTTTCACACTGATCCGCGGGTGCAACGCAGTGCACTTGCGAGTTTCCCGTGGGTTAGCTGCACTGAGCCATAGCCTTCTAATATATTCTACAGGTTTGGTGCACTTTCTGAAAGGGTACCAAAACTCCTGAATGCAGGAGTTTTGGTGCACTTTCAGAAAGTGCCCCACACCTGCAAGATAAAATAGAAGTCTATACAAAGCACAGTTACTTGCAGGAAAGCCGCAGGTGAACTGCCCTGCACCCGCAGTGGTGGTAAACCGCAGAGCAGCAGTGTAAAAACTTTTGGATAGGGGCGGCATATACAGGAACTGATTCTCTTCGTTTTCCTCTTGCAACTGCTAAAAGCAAACTTCTCCTTTTCTCCCTCCTGGCTGCAGGAGGAAAATGTTCATTATACTATTAAAAAAATAAATAAATACAATTCTGAACCATATAATTTCACTGTGGCCCATGACCGTTTATCAAATCACTAGTGGCCCTCACTCTGTAAAAGGTTGAGCACCCTAGTTTTAGCCAATGGAAATGGCACTAGGGGGATGAAATCAATTACGGTATTATAGACTAAACAAATGCCTGGTGAGCATTTATATATATATCTTTTCATGAAAATAATTAATCTAAGTATAAATTATGTAATTTTGTATATTCTATGCCCGGAAACATTATATGTAACTAATTTGCTTTTCTTACATATTATTAGATGAAGATGTAATTTAGATGAATGCGGCGCCCAGAAGACGCACTTTCTTGCGAAACATGTCGGTGACTAGCATCAAGTTCATCTAATCACTATTAGCATCTCTTCTGTAACAAGGCAACAAGTGATTTTATTCATTGCGTTTTATTTTTATATATTTATAATAAATTGTTATTTTTTCTATACAATGTTCTATATTGTATCATTAGCTCACCTATCCCTGAGACGACACACCACAAAGTCCTATATCACTGATATGGCTTAAACACCCACTCAGTTTGTTTTTGCTCTAATATTTTAAACAAATGCCTAAAATACTCTGGAAAATTCAAGCATTTTCAGGCATTCCTATTAAAGTCTATGGGACCAAAAATGCTCAATTCTGTCTGAAATGTAGCTCATGCACTTTTTTTTAGCCACAGGCATCCAGCTACAGGATGCTCAGATGTGGACAGGGGCTATTGAAAACAATGGGATATGGATTCATGAGCATTATGGAGCTTTGTGCGTCAATCTACCAAATGCGCAGGTATAAATGGGGCCTAATATTTGATGAAAAAACGTAGTTTTGCAGCTGAACAAGTGTCCTATGGGACTTAGAGGTCCATTTACCATAGATGTAGGCCAGGTGGATGACGGGTCTCCTACTGTTGTCACATAGTGAATACTGCTCAAAGAAAAGCAGGAGGCTTTCTTCATGAGACCATAAATGTTCCTGGTTTGTTATATCCAAATGGTCTCAGGCAGAAGCACCTCCTTCCATTAATTTAAAATAGGGCACTGAGCCATTTCTCTTCTGCCATTGCTGACAGAATGAAATGGGAAGGCATTTTCTTTGTTAAGTAACACCCTTTTATAATCAACTGTCTGCTAGACACCTGTTTAATGAATAATTAAACTCGCCTGTAGTTTAATTCTTGTTAATTAGGATTTTGTTATCTAAAATGTAGCTTTGCTCCTAAAGGCCCCTACACACGATACATAAAATTTTGTCCGACGAACGATCTGTCAATTTTCAGATCGTTAGCGTGGTGCTTTCGACAGCCGATTCCGGTTTTCCGTACGACTTTTGTCGTACGTGAATTCAGTGTCCAATTTTCGTTTATTTAGTACATTTTTCGTCTGAAAAGAAATCGTAAGAGCAAGACTATGCATGTTCAGAAACGAAAGAATACATACAAAACTATTCAACACATTTCGTCACTTCTAAAGTTGAATTCTGTCATACGAGAATTTTCGTATGGTGAGTAACCTCTTCACCTTCGACATGAGACTAGTAAGCAACAAAAAAACGGACCAACGGTCGTCTGAAAATCTGACAATTTTGTGTGTGAAAATTAACAAATCTTGGTTGTAATCAATGGCCCACATTTGTGGGAGTATTTTATAGTATAGTGTCCCATAGAAAATGTTGATTCTGAAAGGAAAGTACAGGTCTTCTGACAAATCTGTTGGGGTGTACTCATTTATGCGCAGCACTGTATCTGTTTTTCATATATTCAAACTCAACATAATATTAAGTACAAAGGGCCAGATTCACAAAGAAGATACGACGGAGTATCTCAGATACTCCGTCGTATCTCTCAGAGTATCTATGCGACTGATTCATAGAATCAGTTACGCATAGATAGCCCTAAGATCCGACAGGTGTAATTGTTTTACACTGTCGGATCTTAGGATGCAGTACCGCGGCCGCCGCTGGGGGGGAGTTCACGTCGTAAACCAGCGTCGGGTATGCAAATTAGCAGTTACGGCGATCCACAAAGGTTTTTCCCGGTGTTGCATCGTCGCAAGTTTTAGATTCCCGTTGCAAAGATAGGGCTGCTATTAACATGGTGTAAAATTACTCCACCATGTTAAAGTATGCCCGTCTTTCCCGCGTCGCTTTTGAATTTTTTTGTTTTCCCGACGTAAGTACGTTACACACGTCGCGATTCTCAACACGTCGGCGCGTCGTAATTTTGCGCAAAGCACGTCGGGGAAACTTGCGACCGGAGCATGCACAGTACGTCCGGCGCGGGAGCGCGCCTAATTTAAATGGTACCCGCCCCATTTGAATTGGGCCGCCTTGCGCCAGACGTGTTTACGATACACCGCCGCAAGTTTCCAGGTAAGTGCTTTGTGGATCGGGCACTTAGACTGAAAACTTGCGGCGGTGTAACGTAAACGGGTTACGTTACGCTGCGCCGCAGGTACGTGAATCTGGCCCAAAGTACTTAATATTATGTTGATACAACATAATGATGTTATGATGATACAATTGTAATGAAAAAGTCTGTTTGCCTCCATTCAGTAGGCTATGCTACTAACCTCAATAATAAAATCATTTTGGCTAATTTTCATTTGCAGAGGACAATGTTGTAAATGATTATGTGTCAAATACAAATGAACATATTAGTATGCACACAATGTAGCTAGCACGTTGTTTCCAACTGGCTGATTTCTTGTGCAGGTTGTGAAATGAGCCCACTGGGAGAAGCCATACAGAATTTCTTGTGGGCACTTGTAATGTGTATAGGCTCTTATGCCACAGAACTAATTCCATTAATGGGTCATTTGAAAGGCTTTCTAATTTACCAGAACATTTAAAACAAAATTCTAATTCTAAAGGTTAATCATGAAAGAAAAAAAAATGGTCAGCAAAAACAATGAGGCAATTAGAATACAGATGTGAGATCTATAAAAAATCGGTTTGTTTAGGCCCAATAATAAGCTTTATGGTATGAGCTAGGTGTCAAATTCAGAGTTTAGGGATAAAACTCTATTACAGTTATGCTATATATGAACAGAAGCTGATAAGTATCTCATATGTATTAAAATCAGTTAATAACCAAATGATTGATAGTCGTGAAACGTATAATAAGAACCGTACACCTAAGTAAAAGATATATTATGAAACATTGAAATGTACCGATTATCATAATTAGCATTCTGACAACACTCTTTATATCATACTTTCCAGAGAGACTTTCTAAGCCTGTTCTGAAATATATCTATAGCCAAAACCTTTTCTTTTTAGGTTGCAAAGAAAGGCGATCAAGGATGAGAACCCCTCACAGGCTCTTCAGTTTTGCCCCGACAGGTGAAATTCACCCTCTTTATTTATTATTGTCACCAGGGCAGAAAGGAATGGAAAATCTAACATTTTACAGTTGGAACAGGAAAAAAAGGAAATCTTGCCATTTTTGTGACAACTGTCTCCTTTGGAAAAGTGGAAGGAAATAAAGCGAACACCCCCCCCCCTCCCCCAGGGAGCGGAAAACAATCCACGCTCCCCATCCCCCTGTTGGGTGGTACTCACGCCATCAGACTCTTGGGGGCAATGCAGAGCAGAGAGATGATGATCACATCTCCCAGATCTCCCTGTACATCCTCCCTGCCCCCCCCCCCCGGGACTGGCCAATACGATTGCTTCTCCTCTCGGCCAGTCGGGTCTTAAGACCCACTTCCTGATTGA
This sequence comes from Rana temporaria, assembly GCF_905171775.1. Taxonomy (NCBI): domain Eukaryota; kingdom Metazoa; phylum Chordata; class Amphibia; order Anura; family Ranidae; genus Rana; species Rana temporaria. The sequence goes on from NC_053491.1 coordinate 163,983,030, forward strand.
CCGGGAGAAGAAGCAGGAGGACAATAGCGAATATTAGTTTGCTATTGTCACACACCTGCGTGGGCTCAGGGCACTGCACTCTGCTTTCCTCCCGAACCCACCCCTTTTTAAACCTGCTCTGCTACCCGAACCCACCCCTTTTTAAACCAATTAGAGCCTCTAGCTCTAATCACGTGCATCTAAAAAAATAATATTAAAAACCCTATTGGAATCCATGCGTACGGCATGTAGATTAGGGGCCGGACGCATGGATTAGGCAGGCGGCACCCCTTGTGCCCTGTATGGAGCGCCTGCCACTGGAAAGGTAAGGCAATCTGCCTATGGGACTTTGCAGAGTGGTGCTGAGTAAGAAATACAAAAAAAAAAATGGAAAAAGTACAAAATGTATTTGAATTTACAAAAAAAGGACACATACATTTCCATTTCCACATTAAATTGGAACAGAATAATTTTATTTTATTTTTTTACCAATGTACATTCTAAGTACCAACATAGTTACCTACTGTTTCCCAAACGAGAAACAGACATATTTAAAAAAATTAAATAAAAATTGTCAAAAGTTTTTATCCATTTCCAACTTTGTCTCTAGTGCTTTACAAGCCTAAATTCATTGCAACGATACACTTTATATTTATTTTGTTATACCTCAAACTTACATTTAATTTAAAGTAAAACTAAATTCTGACAATACATTTTTCCTGTGGGTTCCCATTTGTTCTGTTTAATATACCATAAAAGTGTTTTATTATATATATTTGAAAAATTGAATAAATATTACTTGCTGATCATGATTAAATCCAGTGAATTCATGCATTCCTATGCACTCTGCAGTGTTGTAGCCTTACCCAGTTCACCTCTGTGAGTTACAGAAAGCCTTCCCCTTAGCTATGCAGCAAACCCTCATAAATAGATGATCAAGGCAGTATTCTAGGAGCTATTTAACATTCAATTCTAGAACATCATCTCTTGTTCAACACAAGTAAGGCACAGGCAAATATACTGTGCACTTGCTCAAGAGCTTAGTAAATGAGGTACACATTGCAAAGAATACTTTATTATATGCATGATCTCCAGTCTATGATTTCTTATAGTCCCAGGTGGCTGGACTCTTATTGAACAATCATATGACTTTATGCCTCATGCCGCGTACACACGACCGTTTTTCAGGTTCTAAACAATGATGTTTTTAAGGGTCTAGAAAAAAACGACGTTTTTTTTCAACCCAATCATTAAAACGGCCTTGCCTACACACGATCGTGGGAAAAAAAAATGCTCTAGCAAAGCGCGGTGACGTACAACGGCGCTATAAAGGGGAAGTTCCATTCGGATGACGCCACCCTTTGGGCTGCTTTAGCTGATTTTGTGTTAGTAAAAGACGATTCGCGCTTTTCAGTCTGTTACAGCGTGATGAATGTGCTTACGCCAAATTCAAAAAAGTAAACAAACACATTACATACAGTATACTGTAATCTTATAGATTACAGTACTGTATGTAAAAAATACACACCCCCTTTGTCCCTAGTGGTCTGCCTAGTGTTCTACATGTACTTTTATATAATAAAAACTGTTCTTTCTGCCTGGAAACTGTAGATTGTCCATAGCAACCAAAAGTGTCCCTTTATGTCAAAAATGGTTTTAGCAGCTAGAAAACAGCGATAATAAATTATAATCACTTGCAGATTTGAGCGATAGTGATTTGTGGGGAAATTCGTCATAAAAAAATAAAAGTAATGACAGCGACAATTCTACAACTGAGCAAATTTCAGTGTTTTTGATTTGATTACATTATTGAATAATTTTTATTATAATTATATTATCATTTGTTATAATTATTTAAAATTATTTATTATATTATAATTTATAATTTTGTTTTTAAAAAAATGTCATACCCGGGATGCCTACTAGACTCTTGTTTGGTCAGATTTAAGTGAGTTATTCCTAAGAATTACAGGCCTACAGTATAAAACGCCAAATTTCCTTGCAAATAATGGTACCGCTTTCAGCACCTAAAATCTGAAATAATCATACCGCTAGGGAGGTTAAAGCTCTGCATGCTATTCCCCTGAATTTTTTTTCTTGGAAGGCCTTGTTTTGATTGCTGTCAAAAACTGACAAAAGAGTTGGAAAAATTCGGGCTCTTTCATGTCAAGAAACTTCTCTTATAATTCTATCTGATGCAATTCTTCTAACGACTCTGCCTTACTTCATTCATAATGTGATGTCCCAAGCCGACATTAATCATATTACATTACCTTTCTTTTTATGCTTCTATAAATCCAGAAAAAAATAAGCGGTATTCACTTGATGAGACCACAGCTGTTAAGACCTATTTTCATTAAACCAGTCAGTTAGCAAAGACAAGAATCTCTTTATTCATTGGACTGTATCCAAAATATGTTGTAAGGCTAGAATATACTGGCCAGTTAGATTAAAACATACAGCTTTATTTTAGGATGTAAAGATCTTTAACCAAGGACATTTTCCCAGATCTAGTGCAGTATCCTTGGTAATGCTTGCTAACAATATTCTAGATAATATATGCTGAGCTACAAAGTGGTCCTCCCTTTCCAAAATGTTAAGGTGCTACACTGGATGTCTTGACATCCCGGAGTTCCATTTTTCATTCCATGGACCTGTGTGGAGCCCTTAAAATATATGTATAGCTATCCTGCACATTCTATGGGAATGCCCCAGCTTAGAGTGGAGCTCCACCCTCCACCTCCACTCCCGCTCATCGGAACCCTCCCCCCTCCGGTGTCACATTTGACACCTTTCGGAGGGAGGTGGGTGCAGATACCTGTCTAAAGACAGGTATTTGCACCCACTTCTGGCCACACAGTCTGCGGGTAGACTGTGGGCAGGATGTCAGATCCCGTCCCCCCCCCTCCCGTTGTGTTCTGGGAAACACACAGCTCCCAGAACACAGCGGGAACCAGTCAGCACGGCGCAGCGTGACTCGCACATGCGCCGTAGGGAACCGGGCAGTGAAGCCAGAGCGATTCACTTCCTGGTTCCCTCACCGAGGATGGCGGTGGAGGCAGCATAGTGCTGCGGACGGTGCTGGACTCCAATGTTTTTTCACAGAGCAGCCCAAATCCTCCTCTTCTCAGGTCCCCTGCTGGCGCTCTGGGCCCCTCCCCCTTGTCGAGTGCCAGCACAGCAAGCCACTTGCTATATGGACACTTATTTCTGCATGCTCCTGAGCAGGATCTCTGTGTCCATAAGACACAAAGAGCGCAGATCAACCCCCCCCCCCCCGGTCCCCCCTTACTGGCTGTCATTGACAGCAGCAGTAGCCAATAGCTACTGCTGCTGTATCTCAGCCAATTAGGAGGGCAAGACCCAGGAGAACTACTGCTCTTGTGCACATTGCTGGATTGAGATGTGAATATGACTGACTCTCACACATGTCCAGGGTGGCCGCAGCACGGTTTTGGGTCTGGTTCAGGTGAGAATTCAGGCAAAAATTTGTACCTGAATCACACCAGAACCGGTGAACAGTAACGCACCTGACTCTGGACTGCAAACCGGATATGTGTGAACCCAGCCTTAGGGGGCTGATCGGGGAGCTGCTCGCTGAAGGTTTTTTACTTTCATGCATACAATGGATGAAGGTAAAAAAGCTTCAGCTTTTAGAACCACTTTAATGTAACTAAAAATTAACCTTTTATTTTAATCTGCATGCACTGTAATTTGTTAAAAATATTTAATGCTACTGTAAAAAAATATATATATATATTTAATACAAAGTGGCAACCTGGAGGCAATTACACCATTGGTGTGCTTGTGTAATTGGCTCACTGATCTTCTCAGAAGTCTGTAACAAGATACAAGTCAAATTTCAGGCATCCCCTGCAATAAAAACCTCAGTTTTAGTAAGAAACTTTCCAAGGATTAGTTACTTCTAAAGTAGTTTAGACATTCCAGCTTTCCATATTAAAAGACTCAAAGTACAGATGGGTATAATGTGCACAGACCCTCTCATTCAAGAATCAGCCTGGAAAGCACTTAGTAAAATAACTAACTATTTCATCAGAACAGAAAAAGTCAAAATCTACATCCAGGTTTGTTAAAATCCTTCCAAGATATATACATTGTTAAATAGTAGGTGAGGTTAAAAAAAGACACAATTCCATCAAGTCCAACCTATATGTGTGATTATATGTCAGTATTATATTGTATATCCCTGTATGATTTGGTCATTCAGGTTCTTATCTAATAGTTTTTTGAAACTATCGATGCTCACCGCTGAAACCACCACCTGTCGAAGGGAATTCCACATCCTTGCCGCTCTTACATTAAAGAACCCTCTAGGTAGTTTAAGGTTAAACCTTGTTTCTTCTCATTTTAATAAGTGGCCACATGTCTTATTAAACTCCCTTTCTCTGAAAAGTTTTTTTCCCTATTGTGGGGTCACCAACATGGTATTTGTAAATTGAAATCATATCCCCTCTCAAGCATCTCTTCTCCAGGTTTTTTTCTCAACAAAGGTAGAGTTACACTTCAACAATATGTCTAAACCTCTCCCACTTTATTCCCAAATAAAAAAAAATAGAAACTGCTTTTAATGAGTTAATTTCTACGTGCGCGTTGCCGAGGTTATGATACAGAATTTCAATTTATCTTTAAAATGTTCTTGTCTGATTTCCAATGTAACACATTTCTCCTACACCACAGTGTGTTAATACAGCGATGGCTAGTTATTTTACAGGGGAATAATGTGAAAGGTTATAAGAAAAGGAGAAAACCCAAGTGGATACTGCCTCAATACTCAACACAACATTTCCAAAGCAAAATCTCAGTCGGCAGAACATAAGAGGCACTGCAGATGAGTCTGACTGACCAAAGTACTCATTACTTTATGTTACAGCAAGCATAGTATAAAGGAGCTAGACATAATAATGAATGATGCACTTCAAAGCCAATCACAGGGAGCAAGAACACAGCTTTCTTCAAAGTGCATTTCACACTGGGCAGAGACTGTATTTTATAGTTTACAGTGGTCTAAAACTGACTTGGAAATGTTAAGGTAGACAGGTAGCTGCAAGGTCATGATGATACAAGGTTGCAAAAATAGGTGATTCAATTCAAAAAAATTGCCTGTGCATACGTATATTTTATTCTGTTTGTAATATATACATATACAACCCTGTACACAACTTGTGAACTGTCAGGTCTTTACATGGAGATTTAACAAGTAATCAAATGTTACCAAAAAGAACAACAATCACATAAGATTAATGCACCAAACATATGCAGACCTTCCTTTAAGCAGATTTTCACCCTTAATGACATCATGTGCTGATTGTCTCTTTCCCCCCTCCTTCTCTTACCAATAGATATTAACTATTTTGTCAATAGATTGTATTTCTGCTGCAAAGCAGCAATTTCTACTTTTCTCGTCCAGGCAGATTATCCCTGCACGTGCACAGATGTGCCACAGGGCTCAGTTCCCAAGAAAGCCCACATGTGCAGAGTTCCTGCCCACCTGCGTACATGCAGGGATTTCCATGCACGTGCAAAGACCAGTAACATAGAAGTCCGAAACCTTCCCTGTTTTTGCACGTACTTGAAAACGTACATGTGCAGTTGTGCCAACGGGTTCTGCCAGGATGCAAGGGAATTTGCGCATTCCAGGAAAGGCCATGCCAGAAGGGGGAGTTAGACCTAAAAGTTATGGATTTGTTTTTTTATTTTTGCTTTGCATACACATTTAAAATCTAACGTACAATGTCTGTAAAATCTCATTTAGATTTACATAAACTATTCATCCACTTGTACCAATTAGGCAGACTCTTGTACTACACAGCTGTTATATCTAAAGGAGGTTGTACAGTCAGGTAGTAATGAGTGTAGTGAGTTTAAGACGATCCTATCAAAATGTTCAAATTACCAAAAAAAAATATTACATTGGCGTAGAGCTATTCTTCCACATAAAACGGATATATAACTTCAAAGCTTCAATTTATCATCAGCCGTTTTAACTCTACCTCAATTGTCAACTTTTATTGTGCTCCTCAATATGTACCTGACAGTAAATAATTGTTAATGCCAGACAGCTTTTATTTTTTTTTAAAGAAAAAGCTGGGATCATTTTAGTGAATTGACTTTTACATACAGAAAATTGCACAAATCGATAGGATAATATACATGTAGTAAAATCAGCAGATCTATGCATTTAAACTTTTAGGGCCCATTTAGCCTTTTATGTTGTGGTAATGCCTTTTAAATGGCATGCCAACACTCTAATGCCACGTACACATGATCGGAATTTCCGACAGCAAATGTTCGATGTGAGCTTTTAGTCGGATATTCCGACTGTGTGTAGGCTCCATCAGACATTTGCTGTCGGAATCTCTGACAACAAATGTTTGAGAGCTGGTTCTCAATTTTTCCGACAACAAAAGTTCTTGTCGGAAATTTAGATTGTGTGTATGCAATTCCGACGCTCAAAAATCCATGCATGCTCGGAATCAAGCAGAAGAGCCTATTGAACTTAATTTTACATGTTGTACGTCATCGTGTTCTTGACGATCAGAATTTCCGACAACATTTGTGTGACCGTGTGTATGCAACACAAGTTTGAGCCAACATTCCGTCGGAAAAAAATCCACGGTTTTGTTGTCGGAATGTCCGATCATGTGTACGCGGCATAAGGCAACACATTGGGGGAGAGTTACTAAAATTGGTGCACACAGAATCTGGTGCAGCTGAGGATAGTAGCCAGTTTCCAGGTTTTATTGTTTTAATGTACTCACGAACGAGTAATAAAATCAAGCAGATAATGTAAAGTCCATCATTGGCATCATCCATCAGGATCTGCTGGCCAGTAGATTTAGGTGGGATGAGAAAGTCCAAAGTAGAGCCTACTCTGGACTTTCTCATTCCACCTAAGGCTTCTGGCCAGCAGATCCTGCTGCATGAGGCTAATGATGGACTTTACATTATCTGATTGATTTTATCATTAGTTTGTGAGTACATTATTTTATTTTGAATACATTTCTGTGTTACAAAGATAATGTGCAAGACTGGTGCACCCTGTGTTCTTGTTTTCTTTTAGAGTTACTCCTGGTCAGGGGCGGACTGACCATTCGAGCACTCGGGCACTGCCCGAGGACCCCATGCCACTAGGGGGCCCCATCAGGGTTGCCAGCCTCAGTACATCTGTCCCTGAAATGTCCCTTACCGACATCCTTTTGGTCTAAAAATCCCAAGATTATAGCTGCCCCGCCTCTCCAGTACCTTCTCAGTGTGTGTATGCATACTGTGTGTGTGTATGTGTACTGTGTGTCTGTATGTGTATTCTGTGTGTATGTACTGTATACTGTGAAGATACTGTATGTATACTGTGTGTGTATATTTTGTGTCTGTGTGTGTATACTGTGTATGTATACTGTATGTGTGTGTATACAGTACTGTGTGGCCCCATAATCTCCTATTGACTGGGGGCCAGGGCTCAAGTCCTGCGGGAACGCGTGGGAACGGAGTTCCTGCACTTTTTCACAGTTCCCTTTGCAGGACTAGAGCAGCCGAGCCACCCGAGCTAATCCTTCACTGAGCGGCGATGCCCAGCTTGACTTTATGTTACTGACCGCTTCCTGTATATGGATTCATCGGGTAGTGTGCGGGTATTCCGTCACTTCCTCGATGCCGCAATGTCTCCTGGGAGATTTTGTCATTGTTCCCAGGAGACATTGCGGAGGTCTGCTGCAAGTTATCGCGGGATTTAGAAAGAACTTGCTTTAAAAAAAAACATGCACTTTAGTAATTATGCATATGAGCGTATGATTTTTTTTTTTTGGTGGGGGAGTGGATCTTGGGTGGGAGTTCCCACACTTTTTTCCCCAGGACTTGACCCCTGCTGGGGGCCCCATAATCTCCTATTGCCTGGGGGCCCCATAATCTCCTATTGCCCGAGGGCCCCATGAGTTGTCAGTCCGCCCCTGCTCCTGGTTCCCCCTGACCTGTTGAGAGTGGCAGCACAGCCGATACAGTGGCGTGATTTGTGAAGAATTCCCTCTTCTTCAATTAACCCTATGGCAATCTTTCGCGCGCAGGAGCATTTTTTTTTTTTTGTATTGAATAGCATGCTTTATGTCAGGGGCATTAAAAGAAAATTGGCCCTTACTAAACTGAAAAAAAATGATGGTGTATAATCAACATATAATATGCAGTACTGGAAGAACCGCATGCTTTTGCGATTTAACATGTTAGTGCCATCCTAAATTAAGAGGTAACTATTAGAATAATATGATAAAGAATTTTAGTGCATCTTTTACAGCTAGTTTTATCATATTTGGTAAATACTTTCCTCTGCAGAGTAATGCACACCAGACGGGCAGGAGCAGAACACGACATAAAAACAGGCGATCCGTGTGCTGCAGTGCTTGGAAAAAAGAATATAAGTGAAATAAAATGAAACAATGCAGTCAGATGGGATCCTGCACCAAATGTTATTTTATCATGCATAATGCAATATGTCAATATATAAATTTGAGGTCACAGGCACTATGTTTACAAACCTTTGTAATGTACAGTCAGTCTACCCTCTGCTATCCTTATTATATATTCCTCATTGATTTGTAAATGTCTTTATGTTTGTGTGTTTGGTGTGCTGTCTTGTCTCTTCTCTTTGATAGTATTAAACAAGACAGCTGTGTCATGTGCTAGAGGTCTACTGCCTGGAGACATTATGAAAATTCAGTTTAACCACTTGCCTCCTATGTTTGCAGGTCAAAGAACATTACTCTGTTCCTGATTACTAATCCAACAACACATCTTCAATGGATGATAAATATGTATCATTTGCTCCCTTAGTACTTGGGAGAAGATGAGAATAGATGGGGCTATTGCGTACTCCTGGACACTTGTTGTCAATAGCATTTGTGAATAGATCACTGTTTTAATAAAATAAATGATATAGTTATTTTATAAATAACAGCTGTTCAATGCATTCAAATGTTTGCTGTCCATATAACAACGCGACATTGTGAAAACTCATTTTTACATTTTGAAAATGCACGGGTACTCTTGAAAACCAAATCCCACAGAAACACCAAGACAGGGTATCGCTGGGGATGTAAGGGGCTACAAAGGCAGTGACGGACAATAATATATGTTACAAATAGTTTATTTATAAATGAATAAATATGAATATACAACTAAGCCTGCGCTTAGTACGCCCGCCCCCCTCCCACAAAAACCACCACACTTACACGCACTCGAAATTGGGTTAACATGAACGCACTTTGACCACGCAGTCTCTAAAAAGAGAAGCGAAGGACTAATGGGGCTGGTTGAGCGGGCTAGATCCTCTCACTCCCTTATAGGGAGTCCCTCTGCCCCGTTGGGCTTCAAAGCGGAGCAGGTAGGGTGGGCTGTGTGGGAGGACCCCCTCACACACCCACCATTGCCACCCGGGGCATGGAGAAAGGTGGCAGATTGCCTCTGGGGGAGGCCTGCCTACTCCCAACTCCTGCAGTCTGGCTCCTCTCTCGAGTACACGCACAAAATACACTTTAAAAAAAAAAAAAAAAATACCAACTCGCTATGGCCGGCCAGTGCTACACCGATAAACCTAGTTCATTACTGGGTGCAAACAAACAACACACAAAAAAAGACTGGGACAAACATAAACAACAAATATCTGTGGCGGTCCGGACGCCTTATTAAGCGCACCCGTTGAAATTCCCATGCGGTAAAAATTACCATCTGTTAAGTTAATTGTATTCATGAAATAAGGGAATTATCAGCAGGGCGTCCCCACAGAGGATTGGATAATAAACTAATTATTGGGCAATGAGCAATATAGGCTGTTTGTAGAATATTTCACTAGCAGGATGATTGCTGGAGCAGGTATATGGAGAAATAACACAGTCCAAGTGAGTTTCAGAACTGTAAGGCCCCATGCACACGAGATGCTGGTAAACTTGAGTTCAGAGGCATTTGGGCATTTTTTTCAACTGCCCCTGAACACATTTAATGTTATCCTATGTGTCCATGCACACATTCACGTTTTTTTGCGTTTTAAAGCAGTTGGGTTTAGGATAGTTTTTTCAGACGCAAAATTTTGGGTTCAGACGCAAACGTTTTTGCGTTTCAAAGCTTTGGGAGGGTCTACAATGTCTTTGTTATGAACGCTGATAGCCGCAAACGCGGTAAAACGCGGCAAAACACCGCAAAATTCGCGGCAAAAACAGGCGTTTTAAACGCCGGTTTTTGCCTTTGAAAACTTGAGTTTACATGTGTTTGCATTTGCTTCTCGTGTGCATGGGGCCTTATACACATGCGGGTTGCAATGAGATGATTGTCCTATATATGGGCCGATAAGAGAAGGAAAATTCTCATGTATTGGTTGTTATTCAGAGTCCTAATGCAACCATTTCTATTGACTGCAAAGCGCATTTATCTGCAACATTCCAGAGCTTGTAAATTCAGCAGTTCAAACAATCATGTCATTCATAGTAAGGTTTGCATGAAGGCTGGTATTGCAGTTAACACTCTTGTTGACCTTGTTGCAAGCAGCTGAAGGCCAAAACCATGTATAACCATTTATAATGCTACCATAATAGTGTCACACTTTACTCATATTGTGCCACCTTCTACCAAGAATTAGTGATCCCTTGTTACAATGTATGCAACATTTTCAATTCGGTTTGATAGCAGTAAAAGAAACGACTATTATTTTGAATTTTTATGTGCAAATACTTAAAGCGGAGTTCCAGGCATTTTTTTCACTTCCCCCCACCCACATCCGTGATAATTTTTTATTTTTTTTGCAGCAATGTAAATACCTTTTATGTATGCTTAAATGGGTTGTAAACCTTCATGTTTTTTCACCTTAATGCATCCTATGGAGGTAAGTATGACATGTTTGTTATTAAAAAACAAACAAAAAAAAAACCCATACAATCCCTGTAAAGTGGTTGTAAAGGGAGAATATTTTTTATCTTGATACATTCTATGCAATAGGATTAAAAAAAAAAAACTCCTGTGTGTAGCAGTCCCCCTTAGGCCCCCTAATACTTACCTCCGCCTATCTCTATCTAGCAAGGGGCATAAGTGCCTCAGCCGGCCTGGGACTCTCCCTCCTTGTTGACTGAGACACAGAAGTAGTGCCATTGGCTCTCACTGCTGCTAATCAAACTCAGTTAACCAATCAGGAGTGAGAGGGGGCAGGGCCAAACCATGGCTTTGTGTCTGAATGAACAGACTGAGCTGCGGCTTGGCTTGTGTGCCTCCGTAGCAAGCTGCTGGCTGCGGGTGCACTAGACAGGAGGGAGGGGACAGGGGCTCCAGCGAGGGACCCAAGAGGCTCTGGGCTGCTCTGTGCAAAACCACTTCATAGAGCAGGTAAGTTTAACATGTCTGTTATTTTTAAAGGAAAAAAATTAGACTTTAGTATCACTTTAATCCTCCGCTTCCGATGAACCTCGAGGTATGTCATGTCCGCCCGCCCATTGGCTCCTGGGATATGTGTTAATTCCAGGAGTCAATGGGCATCCGCCGCTTGTAGCATCACAATGCGCTTTCTACCAGTGGCAGCCCATCCATTAAGGGCACATGATCCTCTCCCCCTATCCATGCGTCCAGCCCCCTGATTTACATACAGAGCGCTGGACTATGGATACCAATAGGGGGGGGTTAAGCACATGATTAGAGACAGAAAATCGAATAGGCTTCAAAAACGGTTGGGTTCGGGGGGGGGGATTGTGTATATGACTAAGCACTAGTTTCAGTGTGAAACGCGTCAGCAGGCAGGTTTTATTTTATTTTGCTGTGACTTGTAGTGTTGTCCTTCTTTTAATAAAGGGCTACAATTTGTTCAGAGTGCGGCTGTCCAGAGATAATCTTTGTTCTTGTTTCCAGTGTTGTTCTCAATACGCGCTGACAGTCAATACTGTTAACGCTCATTAATGCCAGATGCCTCTTCTGTAGTTTTGGCTCCTGTGAACTCAGAGGGAGGCGCCGGGTATAGTGCAGAGAGCAGGAGGTGAAGAATGGCAGTGCTGATCACAGACTAAGGGAGACTGTGGGAGGGAGCACAGAGCTTGAGCACATGGCTGGATAATGAGGTGAGATCCCACGATGAGTCTGTGTAAGGCAGCGATGCAGAGTGTGGCTGGGGGGTTGTGTTTCAGGAGGAAAAATAGTCAAAAAAAGGGGGGTAATGCCCCTCCTCCTTCCCCACACCTTGGTAGCACGGCATACTCCATATATCCTGTGTTTCTGGATGGTTCAGAGAGCTGGAGCATTGTGTGTATAAGGCAGCAGTATGATCCAGTGGAAAGCATGTACAATTCATGTGGTCTGGGGGATTCACAATTGTGAGTTTAGTAGTCCGTGAGGTCCAAAAGGTTGGCGGCCACTGCTCTGAACTATCTGATTAATGTTATTCATAGTAATCTGTAAAGGGCCCTGGTATTGTATTACTGTTCATAGTAAAGTTAGAACTCTTCTAGAGGAACCTAGTCTGGACACTGTGTCAATGGGGGATTACAATATTGTATTGAGTTGTGTCTGAGGCCCAATCTGCATATAAAGGGGGTTCAAGGAAGGTAGTCCAGAGTTCTTGTCAGGCCAGGCTGGACCATTCCCTTGGTTCCCAGGGGTAAAGCTTGTGCACTGCCATCCTGTTATTTACAGAGTTTATGGGGTAGCCATAGGTGTGCGCAGCCTATTACATTAGGGTGTGCACCCCAAAGCTCAAACACACATGTATGTATAATATATATATATATATATATATATATATATATATATATATATATGTATATGGCAGTAGGGCAATGGACGGTGTCAGTAGAACAGTGGATGGTGTCAGTGGGCAAGGACTGTTGTCAGTAGTTTATTTTTATTATTTTTTTATTATTAGTTTTTACAATTTTTTTTTATTATATTTTACATTTTTTTTTTACAATAATTTTTTATTATTTTATTTTACAATTTTTTAGAAGCACCATTGGGGGGCTTTGGTGAGATATCAATGTTCTAAACAGACCCCTGATATCTCACTTTTGAGACAGAGAAAAGAGCTGAAGATAGAGATTTCTGAGTCCTTTTCTCTGCAGCCAAGCAGCAGGGGGAATCTGTGCAGCACAGGTTTATTAGGGTGTGCCTGGGCACACCTGGCACACCCTGTGCGCACGCCTATGGGGGTAGCCCATGCTAGGGTATTGCAGGATGCCACAAGGGATGCCTGAACCAAGGATTGGCATTCCTGCATGTGCTCTCACTACATAACAAATCTATATTCTGACATATACTGTGGCATTGCAAATATATAACACACGTGCACACACTGGTGTAACTATTTTCTTATTAAAAAAAGACAATCTGAATTTTATATTTTTGTCTATATTACACTGAAAAATTTAGTTAATTTCTGACATATTACATTGTCTGTCTACGGCAACTGGTTAAAACTAGACTACAAATCAGACAATACATTTTGCAAATGGTGCGTGGAAGCAGTTTAGTCTTTTACAATGATCTACAGCCTCATAAAAGTCCAGAAGGAGAATAGGCTCAGGTGACAGAGGCTGTATTTATGAAATTATTACTTTTATAAAGATAGAAGCTTTCAGGCTATGCAATATTTAAAGCAAAACTGCAGCTAACATTTAAGTCTGTGAAAGACTTTAAGCTGAACCCCAGGCAAAAAGCGAAATAAAAAGCTGAAATATACATTTGTGAAATGTTTTATGTGTCAAAAGATTTTTCAGTAAGTCTTGAGATTGAGGCACACCTTTCAGACAGCACAGCTAGGATCTGCACTTCCTGAAATCTCCTGGCAGACTACACTGAAGTTGAGCAATAATGAAGGAGCAGCAGCATACTGGGTCCTCTCACTTCCAATCTGCAAGGATTTAATTAAACACATAAATTTCACTTTAAAGTATAAGCACAAAAAAGATATGTCTCCCATTCACTCTTGATGGACTTGAAATCTTCCTTTTCTTTTCAATGGCTCACCTCGCTACCCTATTTAGGAATTCGTCTTACTCCTACGTATGAGGGAATGTTTCGGGCCAATTACCCTCCCTTGCTCAAATCTCTGTCGGACATGCTTTCCTCCTGGTCCCACCTACCATTATCATGGTTTGGCAGGATAACGGCCATTCGAAGGTCTTACCTCCCTAAACTTCTTTATTATTTTAGGGTCTTGCCCATCTCTGTCCCCTCGCATATCTTGCGCATACATCAGCGCAAAGTTTTACATTTCATCTGGGGGAGTACTCGCCCCAGAGTTAATAGGCAGGTCTTATATGCCCGTTGGGCTAACGGTGGCCTTTCGGTCCCCAATCTGCAGGCTTACTACACGGCACCTGGCATTGCCCCGCTTTCCCATCTTCATGACACCTACCAGATGCCACTATGGGCCGTGATGGATCTTGTGGACACCAGTCCACTACCCATCTCTTCTTTACTATGGCTTCCTCCTGCCCAACGCCCGAAGCCATTAGGACCATGCTTGACTCATTCCCTGCACTTATGGGACTCAGTCAAATATTCCGCTGGCCTGATCTCTCCTCACCTCCCATTGTTAAAAATTCCTCACTCCATTGTTTTCTTCCGGGATGTGAAAATCCGGCACAATTTTCCTGGTGGACCATGCATAATTTTACAGATGTTCATTCTCTGTTTACCCCCACTAGAATACTAACTTTTGACGCTTTGCGTTCTTCTCATGATATTCCATTGAGGGAACACTATAGATACTTACAATTGAGGCACTTTCTTCAACAACTCATACGGTCCAGCTCCACTCCATACTCTCTGACTCCTTTTGAAAGCCTATATAGCGCTAGACCCCATTCCCCAGGTACGATATCTTTGATTTATTCATCTATAATTTCCACTAAGACACCTCCACTTAGGGCCTATCATTCCCAATGGGAATTGGGGAGACAGTTGGACCTGGAGGACTGGACCGCCATGACTATGGCCCTCTCTAAGTGCTCTAGAAACGTCCTTATATTAGAGAATGCCTATAAAGTGTTATATCGGTGGTACTACACACCAGCTAGATTGGCTCGATTCATTTCAACCTATTCCCCGCTTTGCTTTCGAGGCTGCTCACAGGAAGGCTCTATGGCACACATTTGGTGGTCTTGCCTGAGGGCGTGCAGACTATGGGTCAGAGTTTATACCATTCTTCGTAACATGTTTCATATAGATCTTAAAAGGGATCCCTTTAAAGCCCTCCTCGGGAAGCCTATTGAGGAGTTATTACGCCCAGAGCGGCAATTGGCTCAGCATCTCTTTACTGCAACTAAATTGACCATCGCGAAAGCTTGGAAATCCCCAGCGCTCAGTTATGAAGCGGTAAAGAATCATATGAATGAGGTCATGGTGAATGAAAAATTGACTGCTATTCTCTCAGATACGCATGACAAATTTCTCAGAGTCTGGCGGCCATGGCTCGCATACTCTCAACCCTCCCGATTTGATGACACGCTCCTTATGATCTGATGCTCACCTGTGTGCATGCCTCTCTTCCCTTTCTCTCCCCCCCCCACATTTTTTTTCTCTTGTTTACTTTTTCTCTCCTTTATACTGGACTTTACTTCCCTTTTCATCGTTTCTATCTTTTTACTTTTTTCTAGGCATTATTTCCATAATTTATTTTGGCCGAGCTGAGATGGTTGTAATTGTAATCTCATAGTTATTGCACTTTATTTCTGATAATTTTTTATAAGGAATTTTGCCTGAAGGAGACTTCTTCAGTCACACAGCTTTGCTGACATGACTAGGCGACTATGCTGTGGTTTTTTGACCATGGTCGCCCTATCCACCCAGAGACTTTTGGATGGGTAAACCTTGGTTCTTTGTTTTTCCATTTCGTTGTATGGGACATTAGGTTTGTTACCAGGGTGTGTGATACGGGTCTCTTTGTGTCGTTTTGTATTATCGTTTTTCCATCACCTTGTTTGTCTACTGTACGATGTAACCATCTAAAGAAATTGTCGTTATATCCTGGATTTTACGCCAATAAAACTTTTTTGTAAAAGAAAAAAAAAGATATGATCAAACAGGTGTATATGTGGCCCCCATCAGGTGCATATTTTAAAGCTACAATCTGGTAAAGATAAAAAATAAAACTTTTTGAAAATAAAAAAATATATAAAATATATTTTCCAATTTAAAGGCAAAACTAATGCACAATGGATATTTGGCAAGCTGGTCCACCCTGCATCTGAGATCTGTGTGCAGGGCATACTAGGTAGGAGGGGGTGGGGAAGACATATAGACCGTTTTTCAATACTAACAGTAGTTAAAACCCAAGCTGGGCAAATAACAAAAGATCTCTTGAAGTGGGACTGCGTTGGCACTGCAAAAGCTAATAGCCTTGAGGACATCAGGACTCTATACCATTGGAACAAGGCATGCAAAAGCTGCGAGGACCATGCTATGGAGGAGCAGAGGATCGATTAGGTAAATATCCTTTTATTGTTCCCTAGACATAAATGAGCAATTAACCCTTGCAGCAGGGGTGGCTCATCCATTAGGGACGCCTGGGTGCCGCCCCCCATATCCTCGCCACCCCCTATATCCACTGGATAGATTCATGCATAGAATTAATCTATCCACAGCCGACATGGCCGTCCTCTATTCATGTGTCCGGCCCCATTTGGGTCACCTGGCATATGAATTAGAGTGGACAGGTTTTTTTTTCTTGGAGAACCTGATTAGAGCCATAGGCTCTAATAAGCTTCAACATAGGATGGACTCAGGACACAAAGCATTGCATCTAGAGCCCACCCAGGTGTGTTGCAACAGCGAATGAAAGTTTGCTGTTGCAACACTGATCCTCCTCCCGGCCAATTGGAAAGCAGGTTTAAAACCTGTTTCCTGATTGGCCAAAATGTCAGGTAATCCTATTGGATGGTCAGCGCCTGGAGGAGGAGGGAGGAGACACCACTGACACCACGGAAGCTGCTCCATGAGAGGACACCGGAGCAGCTTTCCCCGAGCCCGCCATGCTCTTACCACCCCGCATCCAGGGTAAGGACAGCGGGTGGTCCTGGTGGGGGGGCTGTGTTAGTGCCGCTCCACCGGTGGCCATGGGGGAGTTGTTTGCCGCCCCCCCAAAAGAAAAACACCAGATGCCACTGCCTTGCAGAGGGTCTGTGCCACTGCGAGAAATAATTTTTCATATCTATCCAGAATTGGATTTTAACTACTGGCAGTATTGAAAAAAATGTGGATCTATATGCTTCCTTACCCCCTCCTACCTAATATGCCCTGCACACAAATATCAGATGCAGGGTGGGTGAACTTGCCAACTCTCCACAGTACCAGTGTTTACATTTTTTTTTCTGCTTGCCATCCATTCATCTTTACAGAACTTGTACTGTGGAGCTTGTACTTGCACTTTACCTCTTTGCTCTGCAGAAAATTTGAATGGGTCTATAGGCGTTCAAGTAGTCAGAGCAGCGTAAGGTGGAGACAACAATTCTTACTCTACCAAAACCAGGAAAAAAGCATGTATCCCTTAATTCAGTATTTGGCAGAATCAACTTTGACAGCTGTGAATCTTTGAGATTCTACCAGCCACAGGTTTCTGTCCATTTGTTACAAATTTGCCTAAATCTGCTCAGATCAGATAGCGATTAAATTCGCATGTGCTGCGCTATATAAGTTTTCCTTCATTCATTCATTCATTCAGTATATTAGTGAACAACAATTATTTAGTTTTGCTGTAGTTTCTAAGTTGAATGGAAACTCCCTGTAGTCCCAATGACCAGTCCATCCCTGTCTGGCACCGAGGCCAAAAGTTTTAGTTTTGGTCTCCGTGTACCAGAGAACCTATTCCCATATATTTGTTGTCTCCACATGCCTCCCGGAAAACTCAAATGAGGAGATCATAAGATTATTTTCAGCCATGGCTTTTTTTTGTCACTTTCCTCAAAGCCAAGCTGTGTCCTGTGGATGGTTTCTCCCATCTCAGCAGCTCCTTTATAATTATCACTAGTTTATTGGTTGCTTCCTTGTCTTGTGTTCTCCTTACACAGTCTATCACTTTGGTGGAAGGCCTTCTTCAGGCATTGTGCCATTTACTTTACAATTTTACTAACGGATTTAATAGTGCACCAGCAGATGTATAAAGATACTTTTTATTAAAGTACATCCTTAAAGCGGATGTGCCACTAAACAAATATATTAAAAGCCAGCAGCTACAAATACTGCAGCTGCTGACTTTTAATATAAGGACACTTACCTGTCCTGGAGTCCAGCGGTGATCGCAGCAGATGACGAGCCGATCGCTCGTCACCCTGCTGCTCCCCCCTCCATCCACGGTGAGGGAACCAGGAAGTGAAGCGCTCCGGCTTCACTGCCCGGTTCCCTACGGCGCATGCGCGAGTCGCGCTGCGCCCGCCGATTGGCTCCCGCTGGGAGCCGAGTGTTCCCAGCATACAATGGGGGACGGACGGGAAGGGGAAAAAAAACCCGTCCTTTGCCCGTATCGTAGGGCCGGAAGTGGGTGCAGATACCTGTCTGTAGACAGGTATCTGCACCCCCCTCCCCCCTGAAAGGTGTCAAATGTGACACCGGAGGGGGGGAGGGTTCCGATCAGCGGGACTCCACTTTAGAGTGGAGATCCGCTTTAATTGGTGCGTCATTAGAACTTATTTTAGACTTGTTTTTTGAGCTCCTGATGGTTGTTTGGATATGTTTTCCAACAAATTTTGGAGCCTTCCAGAAAAAGGCATATTTATTTTAGGATTATGCAGCACTTTTGTTTTGCACGCAAGTGGATTCTTCTCAACTAATTATTGTATATGTCAGAGCAGTGGTCTCCAACTACTGCCCTTTGCTTGCTCCAGCCCTTGGGCCACTTTTCACCCCTGATATTAACAATGGGACATTAGTCCCTCATTTACACCAACAATGAGGCACTATTCCTCTTACTGACATCAATGATGGCACACTATTCCTTCCACTGACATGATTGATGGGACACTATTCCTTCCACTGACATGATTGATGGGACACTATTCCTTCCACTGACACCAACGATGTGTCACTATGCCTCCCACTGACACCAGTAATGGGGCACTATTCCTTAGACTGACACCAAATATTGGGCAATATTTCTCTCACTGACACTAATGATTGAGCACTGTTCCACTGACACCAACAATGGGACACCATTTTTCTAATATGAAAAATAGAGCATTGTTCGCTTAACCTGACGTCAGGACATTTTCAACTTCCGCAGCCTCAGTCTGGCCCCTCTAAAGTCTAAGGCCCCTTTCACAGTACTGCTACTTTAAATTTTCCCGCGATCTCACGGCACGATTTTGCCACGATTTGCGGCCGCGATTTCAGGGAATGCCTGTGTAAGTGGCATCAAAATTGGACCAAAGTAGTGCAGGGACAACTTTGAAGTCATATGACTTGAAGTTGTACTAATATGAATCGTTGTCATTGAAAATCATGGGAAACGACTTGTCATGCTACTTTGCCATCACAAATCGTGGGACAAGTCGTATAAGTGTGAAAGGTGCCGAAAGGACAGTTAACTGGTCCTTTGTTTAGAATATTTGGAGAGCCCAGAACCAGAGCATAGGTAATGACTTTACAGTAAAAGGAGCATATACTTTTGCAATCAAAACGCTTTAGTTTATTTGTAATGTGTAATTTTATTACTACTTCTACACTTCATTGCAGACTATTTTGTATAGATCAGTGGCACAATAGTCCAATTAATTATATATATATATTAATTTCAGGCTTTAACAATACAAAATGTGGGAAGTTCCAAGGTAATTGAATGCATATGCAAGAAGATTTTTTAATAGGTAGATGATAGATCACCCACTTAATGTAGATGAATGTCATGTTGCTATCAGTTTCTATACAGGCTATATGTGTGCTTAAATGAAGAATTCAGTGTGTGGGGTATGTCATGTGTATCTGGTTTTCAATGCATCATCTTGAAACCCTACTCATGGGCTGCTCTTTCTGACACCTGATGAGGTTCTTGATAATTTAAATGCATGGCCACATGGATAAGAAGGCTTCATAATGTACTTCAGTGTTGCTGCGCTGGAAAAAAAAAATGTGATTGTATAGAATTACTCCTCACTATAGTTTATTAGGATGTGATCTAGTGCACTTCATCTCATCACAGCTATTCATCACGTATAAGTAAGTTCTCAGCGTATAGCACGCTTATAAAGACTGGAGTTTTCTCCAATGGAGAAGAGAATATTATACACCATGAATGGCCGCAATGTGTAGAGACATGATTAGCATGATTGCAGCTCCCTCTAATCGAATTCTCAATGAGAAAAAAAAAAGACGCCTGGGGTCCCTTGTAATGTATATACACATACTCAAACATGCCTACTTAAAACTGATCATACATGGCTTGAAATTTGAACAATTTGACTAAAATTTGAGCTTTGAGCGGGCCTGCCTTCACCACCTGGCTACACACATCCATTTCAAAGATCCAGATAGAAAAAAGGTTAGTGGAACAGTGAATGCATCCAAGCAGCTGCAGTCGCCATTTGGAGACAGCTGCATATGCCAGCTGGCAGAATACAATAGCTGGCAGGGGAGATTCCTTCATCCACGCTGTTTAGCATGGATGGGTGAATTCATGGAACTAGAGAGTTCTTTATGTGTATGGCCAGCTTAACCGCTTGCAGACCGCCTACCGTAGTTTTACGGCGGCAGGTCGGCTCGGCTGCGCAAAATCACGTAATATAACATGATTTTTCATTGCAGCCACTAGGGGTGCCCTGCTCGCCCCTGGTGCCAATGTGAGTGCCCGGCCTCGCTCGTTACAGAGCGCACACATGGGAGCTGTGTGTGTGTAAACACATAGTTCCCGGTCCTTTCAGGGGGAGAAATGACTGATCGCATGTTCATACGAAATATGAACAGCGATCTGTAATTTCCCCTAATCAGTCCCACCCCCCCTTCTGTTAGAACACAATGAGGGAACATAATTAACCCCTTCCTCGCCCCCTAGTGTTAACCCCTTCCCTGCCAGTGAAATTTTTACAGCAATCAATGCATTTTTATAGCAGTGATCTCTATAAAAATGGCAATGGTCCCAAAAATGTGTCAAAAGTGTCCGCCATAAGGTCGCAAAACCGATAAAAATCGCAGATCGCCGGCATTACTAGTAAAAAAAAAAATATTAATAAAAATGACATATATCTATCCCCTATTTTGTAGATGTTATAACTTTTGCGCAAACCATTTTTTTTTTTTTTTAAATATGTAGAAGAATATGTATCGGCCTAAATTGAGGAAACAAAAACGTTTTTTTAATATATTTTTGGGGGATATTTATTATAGCAGAAAGTAAAAAATATTATTTTTTTTCAAAATTGCTGCTCTATTTTTGTTTATAGCGCAAAAAATAAAACCCGCAGAGGTGATCAAATACCACCAAAAGAAAGCTCTATTTGTGGGGAGAAAAAAAAGGCAATTTTGTTTGGGAGCCACGTTGCACGACCGCGCAATTGTCAGTTAAAGTGACGCAGTGCCGAAACGCAAAAAGTGGCCTGGTCATTGACCAGCAAAATGGTCCGGGCTGAAGTGGTTAAAGTGTAACTAAATGCATTTTTTTTTGTTTTGGATAGAGTACGGGATGGATAAAACCATGCTAATATTTTTTGCAATCTATTTTCTCTCCCATAATCAAAACAGGAAGTTAGAGGAAATCCCACCAAAGTGAGGAACTCCCAGTGTGTCACCAGAACTATTGTCTCTATTGGAAGATTTCCAATGTCAACCTAAAAACGGAGATTTATTTTTTACTTTCACTTTTATTAACAGTAAACAGGACAAATAGAGAGGGTGAATCTTCCTAACGAGAACACAGACAGCAATAAAAACTGACGGGTGTTCTAATCCCTCTCCACCCTATCCTAATTTTTTTGCCTTGAGATATTTTACACCAACGTTCAGTCAGTTGACTTTTTTACACCTTGTTGAACAGGCCATTGGTATTTACTTGCATGGTCCCTTCTCACTCTGCTGTGATGAGAAGCAGATAATGTCCTCTTTACTTGTCATTACAGCATCATAAACTGCTCCACAGAGGAGATGAGCCATGATGATCATTGCAAGGCTTATCTCAATTCAGTATTTGTACACCTCCGTATACTCCTTTATATTAATTTACTCGCTTCTTTGTTTCATGTCCCCTTTTTGCAACACCTGCCCTCCTTTTTAATATTTTTCTTAAATGATAACTCCACTTTTGTGGAGGGGGGGGGGATTTGCGAGTCATATTGTAATTGAATGAGAAACATATGGTTACCCCAGCTTCACTTCCAATATATTCCAATCCATTAACTGTGATCCGGTGCTCTAGCCAGGACGTTCATGCCCCACAGATACAATACTTAAATCAGGAAGGCTGGAAACTCGGATGCTCTTGAATAAAAGTACTTTATTAGTTACATGGGTACACGGGTAGAGACAAAAACTGACGCGTTTCGGCTAACAACACTTTATCAAAAAAAGCTTTGATGAAGGCTTCCTAGCTGAAACGCGCCAGCCTTCCTGATTTAGATATTGTAATTGAATGTCATTACAAATTATCTTTCCTTTTTAACCACTTAAGGACCGCCTCCTGCACATATACGTCGGCAGAATGGCACGGCTGGGCACATCCACGTACAGGTACGTCCTGTACTAGTACCCAGGCCGAAGCTCCGTGACCGGGACCGTGGGACTCGCGGACCCGATTGCCGCTGGAGCCCCGCGATCGGTCCCCGGAGCTTAAGAACGGGGACAGCTGTGTATAAACACGGCTTCCCCATTCTTCACTGTGGCGGCAGCATCGATCGTGTCATCCCTTTTATAGGGGGACACAATCGATGACGTCACACCTACAGCCACACCCCCCTACAGTTGTAAACACACTTCAGGTCACACATAACCCCATCAGCGCCCCCTGTGGTTAACTCCCAAACTGCAACTGTCATTTCCACAATAAACAATGCATTTTGAATGCATTTTTTGCTGTGAAAATGACAATGGTCACAAAAATTTGTCAAAATTGTCCGAAGTGTCCGCCATAATGTCGCATTCACGAAAAAAATCGCTGATCGCCGCCATTAGTAGTAAAAAAAATAATTTATAAAAATGCAATAAAACTATCCCCTATTTTGTAAGCGCTATCAATTTTGTGCAAACCAACCGATAAACGCTTATTGTGAAGAATACGTATCGGCCTAAACTGAGGAAAAAATATATTTTTTTATATATTTTTGGGGGATATTTATTATAGCAAAAAGTAAAAAATATTTCATTTTTTTCAAATTGGTCTCTCTTTTTTTGTTTATAGCGCAAAAAATAAAAACAGCAGAGGTGATCAAATACCACCAAAAAAAAGCTCTATTTGTGGGAAAAAAGGACGCCAATTTTGTTTGGGAGCCATGTCGCACGACCACGCAATTGTCAGTTAAAGCGACGCAGTGCCGAATCGCAAAAAGGGGCAAGGTCCTTTAGCTGCATTTTGGTCCGGGTCTTAAGTGGTTTAGCTGCAGCTCTGTAATTTTCTGTAAAATGCAATGCAATATGGCTACCTGGAGGTGTTCTTTATACAGGATGTGTACAGAACACCCTTTCAAAAAATAATTTCCTGCTTGTGTGATTGGCTCACTGATTTTCCCAGAAGTCCGCACTAAGATTTATGGCATCCCCTGAAACAAAAATGAAATTTTGGTGAGATAATCCAAATAGGAAATCACCTCTAAAGGGATGCAGACCTTGCAATTCGTTAAAGCCCTGCAAGTGTAGCAGCTGATCTATAATTATGAAACCACTCCCATTAGATACACTTTCTACCTGGACACAGACAAACACACAGGGATTTCTTCAGGATAACAAATGGCAGGAATAAGCAACAAAGCGTGTTAAACTGCTTGCAATGTATATAGATTACCCAAAGGGGAAAATTTTTTTTTTTAAAAAAAAATATGGAATTGCTCTTTAAAGCGGAGCTCCACCCTAAAGTGGAACTCACGCTGATCGGAACCCTCCCCCCCTCCGGTGTCACATTTG